>NC_034409.1:64493805-64552190 GCF_002078875.1 Numida meleagris | reverse complement strand
AGAAAAGAAAAGAAAAGAAAAGAAAAGAAAAGAAAAGAAAAGAAAAGAAAAGAAAAGAAAAGAAAAGAAAAGAAAAGAAAAGAAAAGAAAAGAAAAGAGAAAAGAAAAAAGAAAAGAAAAGAAAAGAAAAGAAAAGAAAAGAAAAGAAAAGAAAAGAGAAAAAACACTGTAGAATTCTTAATGCATATGGACAGAGTCAGATTAGATTAGATTAGATTAGATTAGATTTTTATAATGGAATCATGGTTTAAGTCCGAAGGGACCTTCAAGATCCTCTAGTTCCAATCCCTTGCCATGGGCAGGTTTGTCACCTACTAGATCAGGCTGCCCAGAGCCCCATCCAACCTGGCTTTGAACACCGTCAGGGATGGGGCACCCCCAGCTTCTCTGGGAAACCTATTCCAGTACCTCATTACCTTCTGAGTAAAAATCTTCTTTCTAACATCTACTCTAAATCTCCCCTCTTTTAGTTCAAAGCCATTCCCCCTTGTCCTATCACTGTCAGACCATGTAATAAGTCAGTCTCCCTCCTGTTTATAACCTCCCATCAAGTACTGGAATGCTGCAGTGAGGTTTCTGTGGAGTCTTCTCTTCTCCAAGCTAAACAAGCCAAGCTGCTAATAAGAGAGGTGCTCCAGCCCTGAGGTCGTCTTCTTGACTTCCTCTGGAACCACTCCAACAGCTCCACATCTTTCTGGTGCTAGGTGCCCAAGCCTGGCTGTAGTACTCTAGATGGGGCCTCAGGAGGGCAGAGTGGAAGGGAATAGTCACCTCCCTCACCCTGCTAGCCAGCCCTCAGGATACAATTGGCCTTCTAGGCTGCAAACACACACTGCTGACTCATGTCCAGCTTTATCTCCACCAGAATCCCCAAGTCCTCCTCCAAAGGGCTGCTCTCAGTGAGTTCTTCTCCCAGTCTATACACATATCAGGGATTGCCCTGACCTATGTGCAACATCTTGTACTTGGCTTTTTGAAACTCATTAGGTTCAGATGGACCCACTTGTTAAGCCTATCCTAGTTCCTCTGAATGATATCCCCTCCATTTTTTCTATCAGCAGCACCACTCAGTAGCAAACTTGCTGAGGGTGCAGTCAATCCCACTGTGTATGTCATTGATAAAGATGTTGCAGAGCACCAATCCCAAGATGGACCCCTCGGGGACACCACTCGTCACCAGCCTATCCCTGTACATAGAGCCTTTGACCACAACCCTCTGGCTGCAACCATCCAACCAATTTCTTATCTGTCAAACAGTCCACCCTTCAAATCCATATCTCTCCAATTTAGAAATAAGAATGTGGTGTAGGACTGTGTCAAAGGACTTGCACGAGTCCAGGTAGATGATATCTGTTGTCCTTTCTTTGTTCCACAATACCATCACTCCCTCATGGAACACCACCAGATTCATGAGGCATGATCTGCCCTTGGTGAGGCAGTGCTTGCTGTCTCAGATCACATTCTCATCTCTCATGTGTCTTAACATAGCTTCCAGGAAGATCTGTTCTGTGATCTTCCCAGACACAGAGGTGAGGCTTTCCAGTGTGTAGGTCCCCGGGTCTTCTTTTCTTCCTTTCTTAAAAATGGGAGTGATGTTTCCCTTTCCCAGTCACTAGAGACTTTGCCTGACAGTCATGACTTTTAAAATATGATGGGGAGCGGCTTGGTGACCTCATCAACCAGTTCCTTCTGAACCCTGGAATGCATGTCATCTGTACTGAACTTGTACACGTTCAGTCTCATCAGGTCTTACAGTGGTAGGGATTTTGTTCCCCCAACCCCTACCAAGAAGTTCAAGGATGTGAGAGACATGGAAAGCCTCGGCCTTCTCCTTGTCTATTGAAGCCATTTCTCCATTTTCATTTATCAGAGGGGGTACACTCTCCTTGGCCTTTCTCTTCAAACCAATGTACCTGTCAAGTCCCTTGTTATTTTTCACATCTCTTGCCAGTTTCAGTTCCGTCTGCACCTTGGCTTTTCTGATACCACCTCTGCATGTCCAGGCAGCATCCCTTTATTCTTCCCAGGCCACACATCCCTACTTCTACTACTGGTATGTTTTCTTCTTATCCCTCAGTTTGTCCAGGAGGTCCTTGCTCAGCCACACAGATTTCCTGCCTTTTCTGCTTGATTTCTTATGCTGGGAGATGGAGAGTTTTTGTGCTCTCAGAAAGGTGTCCTTAAAGAGATGCCAGCTCTGTTCCATTCCTATGCCCCTAAGGACAGTTTCCCAGGGGATCCCATACAACAATTCCTTAAGCAGCCGGAAGTTCAGTCTCCTGAAGTTCAGAGTGCCAACTCTGCTCTTTATCAGGCCTATATTCCTCAAGATCACAAACTCAACCAGGGCATGATTGGTACAGCCCAAGCTGCCTCCAATCCTAACCACGTTAATGATCTGCTCTATTATTATTTTATTTTATATTTTATTTTATTGAGGTGTAAGTCTATGGCCCCCTGGGGAACATATTGAAGTGAATTAATTCAAATAGTATTCTCTGTGCTCACAACCAACATGGAGATGCTGTCTGTGGCACTAACATGAGAATAAAACTTTATGTAAATAACTTCCAAGAGGAGCCTCTCATTATTAATGCAGACAGTTCCAAAGGCAAAAGCAAACAGTGTTTGGCGGCAGGAACTTTTAATGAGAATGTCATTAAGAAATTCAGTCTGTAGACAAAGTGTTCCATAGCATACCCAGCTGAGTTTTCTACCTCTCTCTTCTTTCCTCTTCATTAAACATACAGAAGATGTTTGGGGCGAACCATGTATGCTTCCCCAAGTGAGCAGTCCTACTTGAAGCATATAACAGATTCACCAGAAGGTTAGTATCAGCTCCTGGCAAATTGTTACCATGGGCGAATAATTTGTTGGATGGCATCTCTACTCGTGTGAAACTGCAGAAGAAACAGAGCAGACTTGTATGACGTTAACATCCACCATAAAGACAGTGGGGGAAGTTTGACTAGGAAGTTCAGCGCAGATGGAGCTTTGATAAGAAACTGAAAGGCCAGTGCATTCAGGCTTAGCAAGCTTGTTTCTCATTGCAAAATATTCAGGTTATCAGTCTAGCCAGGAGGAAAATCTGTGTCCTTGCTATGTAGCATTTGTAACCCCTCCTGCTACCACCTGGAAGTTCCTAATGCATCAAAAGAAGGACACAAATCAAAACAGAGATGAACAATGAGTATACAAAAGAGTCCTAAACTGAAGTTGCTGTTATTTCAGCTTGGCAGAGATCAGGATTAGTACCAGCAGCTGCTATTCAGATTTATGTCTAGTCAACCTTAAATCTTCAAGTGAAAATTAAAGTGAATCTCAAACATTAATCATCACCATTAAACAAAACAAAAAAAGGTAAAAAGAGATTTATGTGCTATTGCAATTGAATGTTTTTTCATTCCCTTATGTTTCAGCTCATCCACTGCAGAAATAATCTAAAATCATATTAGATTACCTGAGAATGCTTCCTGATATATTTCTGCCATTTCAATATAAGTGCAGGACATTTGGAGGTCTCCTGTCAAATATGCCAGCACTGTGATGATGTCCTACAATCACTAAGTTGTCTACATTTTACTAAAGAAAGAAAACCTCTTTATATACATTAATAATTTTCCATACAGCTGACTGTTTAAAAACAAAAGGGCAAAAGTATGATTTTTCTGTGATTAATGCTCTGTAGTGTAAACGGTAGAAATTATTATAAGATTTGGGTAAATTTTGGGTAGATTTTTGGATGCCGCTCTACTACAGGATCCATTCTGGATCTCTGTTCTCATTTAGTTGAACTGGCATATTTATACCCTAAATTTTATGAGGCTTGATAATTCAAAGCAGTAGTGCTATGATGAGTTAACGTCACTGCTTAGATTGTTCATCAGCCAAACAGCAAAATTTCTTAATGTCATTTTATGGGACTTATTAGACATTAAACTAAATATGATTGCTGCTCCATAAAACAGAAGAGCAGTTCTCCACATACTGCATGTGTGCAAATACTACATCCCATCTCTGCCTCCAGTGCCTATAGTAAGTTATCTTTAGAGTTTAGACTGAATAGCTATTATTCATTTACATGCTCCTATACCTCTGTATTTCAAGTAACTGAAGGAGAAGCTTTGGAAAAAAAGTGGAAACAATGCATGTATGTCTGACCATATAGCTGAGAAGCTTTTCTCTTTCAAAAAAGACTTTCAAAATGCAGAATAGATGAGGATATCCTACGTATGACAAAAGTTAGCCATACACATGGTTTAAACAATCTCTTACTTCTAGGTATTAGAAGAATAGCTTTTATCATAATTCCCTGTTCTAGAAATGTCACATCAAAATATATTGTCCGCTCTAGCGAAGGAAGTATTGATTTATGGGGAGCCAAGAGCTGTTTCTGCAAATACTTTCCTCCTCTACACCATTCAAGAGGGTGACAATCTTAACAAAGGATCATGACTATAATCCTAGTCCTGACAATAGACACTGGATGTAAAACCATTGCTATTGTTTTCCAATAAATCCTACTTTGGAATGCACTGAATCTGGAATATTCACCAAATAATTCCTCAGCTGAATATTATGAGTCTGAGGGCAGAAAGATGTATGAGCATTTTAAAAGGTGGGAATTTGAATGAAAGGGGAAATGAAACATCAATTTATGAAATCACCAGAATATGAAAATCACCAATTAATGAATGCAAAAGTTAGATAAATTCTGAAAAAGTCATATATGCAAGTCAAAGTAATAATTCACGCAGCTACTGATTTTGGCAGCATTACAGAGGTAACATTTTTACAAGGTTAAGCTGTCTTTGAACTTTTCTGTAATATATTAGGTGCAAACAGACCTTTCATCTGTATCAAGTATACATGTCTTTTTGTTTCTGAGCTTAAAAAAATCCTCAAATTATGACAATTGTAAGGAAAAAAATCTCCATTGTATTTTACTTCTCCTTAACCCACAGAAAATATGTGAAGATATTAAACCAACTGAGTAATGTTCCACCATATCCAGCCTTTTTTAGAGTCTCTCTTCAAAATGCTATTGTCGTAGAACTAGTGGAACTATTTAATAGTCGTATGCATCTGTAACCCTTTCTTTGAAGCATAAGAATTAGTAATTCAAAGTATGGCAGTTGAAAAGCAAGACTTGGAGAGACTTGCATCAGCACTGTAAGCTTGTGGAAGTGATGTTAACCTGACAAGACTTTCAATAAAAAGTATTCGACAATAAAAAGGATGTTATTGACTGTCTTCTTTGGGTAGCGTCAGACATTTATAGAAAGTAATATCTAGTAATAATATAATAGGAAAATCAAAATAGATGATACACAGCAGAAGGGGGAGCCCTGAGGTTTATGAATTTTTTTTTTGTTTGCTTTTGTCCGGATTCAGGTTCAAATTCAGGTTCAAATTCAACCTTAGTCAGTCATTATTATAACTTATTTTATTAAGCCTATTTAGTACCCTATGTAAAATGGGATTAGGCAGTGAGTATTCAATATCTATCTATATCAACAGACTTAGAAATGATTGTTAAAGCAACACTTTGGATAACCCTGTAAGAACGAAGATCATTTTTTATGTACGTGTCTTCTCTTTTATATTCACCTTCTACAAGTGACTAACTGTTCTTTCAGAAATCAGAGTCATACGTGCTGGAAAACTGTGTACAGAAATCTATACAGATGGAGAAGTAGAAATACCCTTACACTTAGAGATTCTTATATATAAAGATACCTATATAAAAAGAATTATATATATATAAACTGTTCTTATATATACAAACTAGGCATATCTGAGCATAGGAAACAGTATATTCCTTGCACATTTTCTCTGTGCTTTAGTGTAAAATTCTTTGATTCAGCTGTGTTCCGTGTTAGAGCATGGTAAATTAATAGGGCTATCTCACTGACTTCAGTAGGAATGGGCTCAGTCCCTAAACTCAGTCCCTAAAGCTCTGCTCAAACATAAATGTCACTGTTTTGAGGGAATACTCAATATATTTTGCTCTCTGAGGTATATCAGTCTCTGAAGCTGCTTCAATGAAAGTTGATGGAAACTCAAAAGAAGTTAGTTGATACATCTTGAATTTGCAAGAGAAAAAACAAGTGGCAGTTTACTTTCCTCCACTTTTGTCATGTTGCCTTATGGCTGGTTTCTGTGAAATATATGGTACACTTAGTTTCGAGTCTAAGAGAATTGAATCAGGTGCTTCACAAGCAACTGCCCCTTTGTTGGAAGTTTCAACCTACAGGGTCATTCTGTTTTCTGCTCCATCCAGTTCCTTTTAGTGAAATTCCCACAGGACTGCAGCATTGCAGCTCAAACTTTAGTAGATCCAAGAACCCATATTTTCCTTATTTCTTAATTTTAACTGTATTCATTAAGTGCACTTACTTTTCAAAACCTAAAACACAGGTAGAAATAAGGATATTTCAATGTAAATAATGAGATGCTGAGCCCTGAAAGCAATGACATAATGTATGTGTGTCAGTAATACAAGACCAAATGATAAACAATATATGTTAAAGACAATAAATGTGAATATTAATGATTTGCTTCAGTTAGTGGTTTCACATAATCAGGATGCAAGTGTCTTTTGTTTTGGGAGTCTGAGAGATCTGCTTTATAAAACCTTCATATTTTCTCCTTTTTTTATAAACTATTTGTCACGGTTCTTTGTTCTAAAATAAGAGTAAATATTTTGCTTCATAATCTCACTTTTTTAACTAAATAAAAGTTGCTGCATAAAGTTTTAATATCATTTTAAAATATGTCCTTGTAGAAGTTGCCATAAACGTCGACATTTTCAGCAGCATAAATTTATGATGACACTGAATTTTTATGGCATTATAAAAGTCCATAGTCATGATGACATCTACAGCTGCCTTTTCACTAAAATATAAGAAACTGTATTAAGAGACATAGTTCAACATTTCAAGGGATTTTAAAGAAGAAAATGTATATACTTATGAGTGCTCACAGAAGTCTCAAGATAGAATAGAAGTAACACCCTAAGATTATTTAGCTAATAAATCTTAGTATATTTAAATGGGAATCAGTGGAGGGTTGTTTTGTTCCTCTTTAGTTTTTATATTCTACCATTGATCAGGGCAAAAATTGCACTAATAGACCTTGAAAATCAGTCTCAGTGGGCGCATTATTCTGCCAGGCAAAGATTGCCTAATAGGTTTTCCCTTTCCCCCAATATGCATTATGAATCTTAGAAAAATGGGCCATCTGAATAGGTGAGGGTACATCAGGGTGTACCTGATGAAGGTATATAGATATGGTACAGCTCCACAGATGACAATAGCCCAAGCGCATCATATTTCTGAACAATCAGACACTGGAGTGCTGTCTCTGTGCACTGTACTGGGATACATTGGTGTACAAGGCCTTCTCTGTGGCTTGGTTCCAATGGAAAGAAAACCTGCTTTCATGGGCTTGAAACAATAATGCATATTCCTAACAAATCTTTGATTTGGGCAACTGAAAAAGTAAGACTTTCAAATTATGTTTACTATGTGGTGAACCTGCCCTTAAGCCTAGATCTAGGCAGAGCATCTAGTCTACATTTTACAGGTCAAGAAAAAGAACCTTAGAGACACCATGGAGAAAAAAAAATCTTCATATTTTCTGTAAATGGAAATGCTGCGCTTCTGCATTGGAGTCCTGTAATTCTGAATAATCTTAGTGTGCTGGAAACCGCTTATCTATATTTTCAAATCTCAACCCATGGGAAGTTTTGCTTGAAGAAAGTCTTCAGGATCTGCCTCATCAATATGAATATTACATTTCAGTTAAGTATTTCAAAAGCTATTCTTATTGGAGCTGTGAATAAATTTATCGTATCACTGGATAAGGCATTTCCTGATTGTCACAATAGTAAAAGTATGGACCCAATTCTTCTATCAATGCACACTCAATGTTTCCATTGAATTAAATATGAGTTACATGTACATGGGGACTGTAGCAGTCTGTTTTAATTAGTGTGAAATGTCAAGTCTCAGTATACAGTGAAAGCCTAAAAACAACAAGACCATTAACACTTTCATTGCTTTTGAGCATTGTACACAGGCCAAGTTAGAAAATGTCAGAGTTGAGTGTGAAATGTCCTAGCATTTCTGCTGGTCAGTTGCTATAAAAATGGATGTCCCAAAAAAGTCCTATCAAATACTCAAGCAAACGAAGGGCAGGTTTTTTTTTTAAATTCTCCTGAAGTAAGTCCTTGAAGCCCATTGTTAAACAAGTGGTCATATGTTCAATATCGGTGAGAATCTGCTAATTTTCTTCAATCTGGAAAAATGAAACCACTTAGGGCAGTCCATTTCTATGGAAGGAAAAAATTATTAAGCTTATCTGGGAGTCCTATTGACTTCAGTGTCCAAATACTGTATTGAAAACTGAAACCAAATATCTTGTAGAAAAAAAAATGATGACTCAAGGCCTAACATTTTTACCCATGCTCTTAGCAAACAAAATTCAAAGTCTGCATTTTTGAAAAGCTGGAACTGTATGAATTGTCTCCTTTTTACAGTGTGTCCATTCTTTTGTCTTGTTAGATGCCTAGTCTAGATATGCCGTTTACTTTGTTTGTTTTTTAAGAGAAGCTAACTAATTCATATTTAATTAGAAAATATAGCTAGACAATCAGGAACACCTATGCAGGCTATGCTCTGGGTACATCTCCTTTTCCTGCAGACAGTCATCATCTTAAAGGCAGACTACTTCCACAGCTGCCAATAATCTTAGCACAAGTTCCTCTTGACTGAGTCCTCTCAAGACACATTTGAGAGGTTAAAAGAAAACCCAAAGACTATCTACCAAAATAGCTTATCTTCAAATTTTATATAATTTTTCTGCAACAGGAAATTTTATGCAGTTACTTACTAATAATATTATGCGAAGCTAGATAATGTGTAGAAGGAAGATTATTTACCT
This sequence comes from Numida meleagris, assembly GCF_002078875.1. Taxonomy (NCBI): domain Eukaryota; kingdom Metazoa; phylum Chordata; class Aves; order Galliformes; family Numididae; genus Numida; species Numida meleagris. Next base: position 64,543,244 of record NC_034409.1, on the reverse strand, counting down.
TTCCAGAATTTAATCTGTAGTTTTCAGATGTCTTCATTATTAAACCCACAGAATACAGACGAGTATTTTCAGAAAGCTTTTCCAGTGTGCAGGAACACTCTCCTATGTAGGTAATTGAAATTACTGTCACATTTTTCAAAAACTCCCTTAACATGTGAGCTTGAAGGGGAAAAGAATCTAGTTTCACCCGCTGCCATCAGGCTAGTGCAACATCTGGGCCAGAGCAATAACAACAGTACATGTACTGCAAGAAAAGAAAATCATGAGAGGGATATGATAATCTGTGGCACACACAATCACAGCACCAACACCCAGCCCTTCCCCTTGAATGTTCAGTCTCAGCTACATACTTGGTCTCTGTGCACAGAAGCTCTAGAATTACAGCTCCAGCATATGCAGGGCCTTGTGCCACTCTGCTATCAGAATAGGTGGTCATTAATAAGGGTGTAATTGAACCACCACATGTTTTCTGAGGATTTGTGTACACTACAGAGCTACTGGCCTGTACACACAGTTACTATTCACGTACAAAGAGATTCAAATGAAGAGTCTGCCAGTAAAAAATGGCAAAATAGAAGAAAGAGCTTATGTTGTAGAGTTTATATCTACTGTTATTTTTGTCTTGAATCAAACAACTCCCTTCAGATTATATAATTAAAAATTATAAACCTTTTAATCACAGCTCAAGTTAGTAAGATATGGACAGACATAATTACATAGCAAAAATTGTCTAGGCTCTGTTAACTTCGATATTAAGATATTTCATAGGAAAATGGCAAAAAAACAATGTCACATTATTTCTCCAATTCATTAATAAGCATGTTTTTTGCAGACTATTCTTCATGGTGTATTAACTTATGACAGGGGTCAGGGCTACATTAAATTATAGGATAAATTATTATAGTTAACAGTGCTATTTGACAGCTCCTTAGGTATCTGCTGCTCTTAAACTTGTTCTGCATGGATTTTTTTTAACAGCACAATAAGAAAAGTCTTTGATAATAAAGCTTTTTACCTTGATTCCCACCTTTTTTTCACACGCCTCCACAGAAAGCAAGTGGTGACCAAAGATAACTTTAAGAAGACAATTAATCATAATAGAACAGCTTAAAAATTCATAAATACATCAGCTCATTTTTAACTCTGAGCTTTATGATACAAAGCACAAGGTTGTTCTTCCTTTGCTGCTTTCATACATTTCACAAACTCAAAGCGCTTGGAATATAGTAAGTATCTTGCCCATAGTCTTGAACTGCAGTGTCATATCTAAAAGCTTAAGAGGGATCAGTTGTTTTCTTGCAGGAAAATGTTCTGCATTATTCAAAGAAAAGTGAGGTCTCCCAGCTGGTATTTTTGTGTGACATTCTATACAGAGGTTTTGGTGTTATGTATTTGTGTTTGTCATTATAAATAGCTTTGTACTCACTATGACCATTCCTGTGACCTGTGGCCCCTTTCTCTGTCCTCACTACGTTTTATTTAGTGTAATTACATAGACAAATTCACAGAGCTGGATGAAGATGCAGTCCTTAGGGATGCACCACATATGCAACCACCTCCCTGAAATTCTGCCCTTCCCTTTTAATGCATACGTTTTAGTTGTATCCTAATGTCACTCATGGTCACTACATCTTTGTTTCTATGAGTCTGTTTGAGTACTGAAACCGGTTTCTGGGCTGTCTTTCATGCTATAGGATGGTTGTGATTGCTAGAGACCTTTGTGTACATCTGTTCCAACCCCCAGTCAAGCAGGGACACCCAGAGCAGAGTGCCCAAAATCATGTCCAGGTGGCTTTTGAAGATCTCCAAGGAGGAGACTCTACGGCCTCTTGGGACTACAAAACTGGTGATGGGTCTGGAGCACAAGTCCTACGAGAAGTGACTGAGGGAACTGAGGTTGTTCAGTCTGGAGAAGAGGAGGCTCGGGGAGGCATTATAGCCCTCTACAACTCCCTGAAAGGAGGTTGTGGTGAAGCGGGGGTCAACCTCTTACCCCATGTAACTAGCAATAGGACTACAGGGAATGGCCTCAAGTTGTGCCAGGGGAGGTTCAGGTTGGATATTAGGAAAGATTTATTCTCCAAAAGAGTGGCTGAATGCTGGAATGCACTGTCCAGGGAGGTGGTTGGGTCACCCACCATCCCTGAAGATGTTCAAGAAATGTTTAGATGTAGTACTAAGGGACATGGTTTAGTGGGAACTTGGTGGTGGTAGATGGATGGTTTTACTAAATGATCTTGGAGGTCTTTTCCAGTCATGGTGATTCTAAGATTCTATGATTCTATGATAACCTATACTGGTGCTCTGTCACCCACACAGCGTAGAAGTGCTGCCTTGTGTTCAGAGGGAACCTCCTGAGCTCTAGTTTGTGCTCATTGCCTCTTGTCCTGGCACTGGGCACCACTGAAAAGAAACTGTCTCTGTCTTCATTGCATCCTCTCTTCTCTGAATGGGCTGTATCTTAACTTACCTCCTCTTTAAGTCAAATTTAACTGCTATTGTAACCATTACAGTTATTATTACAGGGATAATTTTTTTGTTGTTGGTGATTGCCACAATTACATTTTTTGAGCTTTTCTAGTAGCTATATTTCTATATGACCATTAGAATTATTAGTTATCGAAACAAAGACAAGCTTAACAGTAGAATCTATAGCTTTCTGTAATATACAGGCATTATTTTGCTTATAGTGGTATAGCCAAGTGAATCTGGATAAACACAAACCAAAGGTCAAAGTTATAAAAACACCTTTGAGGCAGAGTAGCTCTCATAGTGTCTCCAGTGCTGTTGCACTAATGCAGATATGAAGTTCCTCCTGTTTATATGTATCAGAGAGTATTTCTATTCACTTACCAGAAATAAAGATGTTAAACACATAATGCAGGAGGAGGTTAATGTGGTTTAGCAGGAGATAAATAGATGAGTCCAATAGCCAGATGAAATAAATTCCTGGAAGTAGGTTTAAATATTTTAAATCATGTAATTGAAAACACCACTTCTAAACTGTTTCTGTAGTATATAAAAAATGTCATTGCTATTCTTGACTTAGTCATATATGAGACAGAAACAGTGAGTCTAAACATATCAACTCAGTAGTCCCTGGGTATTATAAACAAGAATATAAGGAAGTGAAACACAGTTAGGGAAGAATCACATTACAACTTAGTAAGTGAAGCTAGACTTTGGAAAAATGACATTTCAAAAAGTGAGGAACATATTCAAAAAGACCCTGAAGTCAAGAATGAGGAAATTAAAATCCTTGTATTTACCATGAGAGTAACTTAAGCATAATATAGTAGTCACTGAAGGCATGAATGCCTGTAAACAAAAAAAAAGGTAAGCAAGAGGGGAAAAATTCCAGTACTGTTAACTAACAAAGTTGAAGAGGTCATTAGAATTATGTAGGCACCCTTCAGGCATTATAAACTGAGCTCATGACTCTTCCAGCAAGAGAACCTTGCTTTCTTAAGTACTTCTCATACGCTACAATTTTTTTTTCATTTAATTCAATAATCATATTGGGTTTTAAGAATGCAGTAGAGGTTTTCTCACTTGTTGAGAGAGACTCCAGTTCTAGAAATATGAAGTTAGAAAAAATTCAGGTATGGCAAATATTTTCCACATTTTCTCTTCCATTGCACAAATGTGCCTCAAACTCAGTTTGACAATAAAGCAGTTTAACCTCAATGGCCCATCCACTGTTGACCTTTCTATGGATCTTTCTAACATTCTCAAAAAAATAAATTGAAATTAAATACAGATAAGTACAAAATTTTCCCCTAAGGGAAGAAAAAACGAACACACAAATACAAAACAAGGGATGACTCAAAGCATCAATATAGCAGAACTATATTGCAAACAAAATATGTCACCTACTTGTAGGATACCTGCAACAGCAACAGAAAACTAAACCTCATTCTAGGAGATGTTAGCAGGAATGCTTTATATAAGAGGCAGGTAGCCATTATACCACTCTTTTCAAAGTGTCTGAGACCTCAAAGGCAGTAGTGTTGCCTGCTGCCTTCCATACTCTGACAAAGATGTAGACTATTTGGAGACAGTTCCAAATGCCCTAGCAAGAATAATAATTAAAAAAAATGGACAAGTTTAAGAAACTAGATTTTTTCTGTGTGGAAAAGTAAAGGTTAATATAGAGCACAATTGTAACTATATAGATGAAGGTTATCTGTGGTCTATTTTCCTACTGGTGAGAGATGCAGAAAAAATAGGGACTAGCTAGACAGAAAAAAACAACCTCAGTTTTCAGCAGAGTTAGTTTTTAAGAAAAAGCTGTCTCCACTTGTATTATTATCTTATATAATGTTGTGAATGATGACTGGGAAGAGAACACCAACTTCAGTTCATTTTCATTCCACACTCAAACTGATCAGTTTGCAGGTATTGATATCAATAAATACATATATATGAACAACATTGGCAGGATTATGTTTCTCACATACTCATCCTTCAATACCTTATTATTAGGATTCTGAACTTCATTTAAAAATGAATTATTTTTTGGCCAGTCACAACATGAAAAAGTCATTACTTTTCATTTCTTTTTTATTTTCCTTTTCCTTTTTTTCTTTTTCCCCACCAATGATCCTGTCTTCATAGGCAACAAAACTTCTCTTTTCTTCAGCCTTATATTCACTGCTGCCTGTATTCATCACATTCAATTTACAGGCTCCATAGAATAACCAGAGCTGAGAACAAAATCACTAAAACTGAAACCAATCAGTATCATCTTTTGTTTTGAATAGTTGGAAATGTGTATAAAATTTAGCTTCCCTCAATGTCTTTAGGGGCTGGGGGCTGAGAAAGAGACAAAAAAAAGAAAAATTCAATGATACCTTATTATGTTTTTTTTTTTTTCATGCATAAATTTCAGCTGGAACCCAAAGCCTCTGGTCTTAATATTCAGCAATTCATAACATTTTGGCCAAAGTCTTTCTGTTATTTGAGGTGATGGGAGCTCAGCTTTTGACAGCACTGGGCCCAACTGGTTCTTAGGAAAGCCTGGGATGGCAGAAAATGGACAGTTGGCCAGAGGGAAATAAAAGCTCTTGGTACTGTGTGTGTATGGATGAGTGTAATCATTGAAGGAAAATTAATTTACATCAGCATAGAATTTGCCAAAACTCAGTTGCAGTATAACTCTCAGTACTGTACAGTATGGTAAGGGCAGAGACACCACCACCATCCCTCCCTCCCTCCCACTGCGTCAGAGAGACAACATAAGTAGAGCATTTTGAGATGTTGATTCAATTTCTTACTTAGATGATAGCAGATAGATGGCAACACTTTCACCAAAAATACAGCTGGTTGATTTAATGATGCCAAAGCCACTTTGCCAGATCTAAAACTAACAAAGATTTCCCAGTTTATAAGTAACTGAACATGAAGAATCCAAGGCACTATTTTCACTATGGCATCATCAAAGTAATACTACAAAAGCAGCCAACTGCAAATGTCAATGACTGTATGTGAAGCAAAGCAGTTCTCAGCTATGAGTGCTCTATCCAACACAGTTATGCTTACTGCCCTATGAACTGCTTTGTCTCTGAAAACATCTCTTTTTGTTATTTTCTGTTCCTAGGAGCTCAGTGTGGGGGTGACTTCTGCATGACAATGTGTAATGCAGATTTCCTGAAACTGTACTTTGCATATGGTGAAAGTTCAATAAACAAGGCACATGTTGAGATAGAGGTTTCTGTATAATCTCTGATTTTGATTGCTAGTTCCAGACAGCATCAAGAAGGTTACAGCCTGGTTTTCAAATCATTATTCAGGGTTACTCTGCAAGGACAGTAGTGCCTAAATACTATTTTCTGGACAGACAGATTTGAGAAAAATGGAAATTGAAGTGCACAAAGAAATTCAAGAATTAAGTAGTACAGTGAAATCTTACTGCTTTTCAGCAGTGATACAATGTTAGCTACAAAGCCAGCATGGTTCCTATTTACACCTCCACCAGAAATTAGTTTCCAATATACATGTTGCACTCACCTGTTTGTCATGAATGAGGTCGTCGTCCTGCAGATGTGTTTGTTTAAAGGCAGTGGGAAGCTGTAAATCTAAAATCTATGTTGGGATTTTGATCAGCCTTTAAGCTCAGAAATAGGATTTTGTTTCACACTTGTCTTTAATTTCTAAGGAAGCTGTACGGATGATTGATTTAAAAAAAAAAAATGTAAGAGTAGGAAAACAGATTTATTCTGGATTGGAAGAAGAGCTGTGTATTTGTAAAATTCCTGAAAGCTATTTCAAGTGTCAATGTAGAAACCTCTTAACACCTTGAACAAATCATTGGACTTAAGATTCTTTTAGGTCATACAGAACTTGTATGCCAAAGATGCCTCTCTATGTTATTAAACCTGGCCTACACAAAGTTGCATCACTTTAATTAAAAGTGTACTTTTAAATCAATTTAGCAAGCCCATGCAAACCCTATGTGGGCACTTTTAATTTTATTTCAATCAGGCTTGCATCAATTTATCTTAAGAGAATTCCTTCCTGACTTAGGCTAAATCAATACAAGTGAGGGCAAAATCAATTTAGGAGTGTCTAAACAAGTGTTCACATCGGTTTAACAAAATCGATTTATAAAATGATTCAAATTAAATTGGTGTAACTTCTATGTGAAGACAAGCTTGGCTTAGCTAATTTCTTCAAACCAAGCTTTTTAGAAGGCCAAATAACCAAACTGAAATTTACAGATTTTGGGGAGATTAATCCCTATTTGTGTTGCAGAATCAATAGTATTCAGAAATTTTTTGGCATTTGAGTAAAAAGAAAATTTTGAAATAAGTGAGATGCGCAATTACCAGTTTGGTTATCAAAATGTATTTTGTTTATTTATTTATTTATGAGTTCAGTGAAATGCAAACAGAATTCACAAAACACCCAAGAGAGAAGATTTTTCCTGGGCGCTCATCTTTAAAACTGTTTCTCTGCTTGGCTGTGGGATACTACTTGGCTCTAGGATTGGAAAGAACTACTTACAGCTTGCTTGGAGATGAACTGACCCAAAAACTATGAAAAGTTTCCTCAGTCTCTGCTTTTCACGTAGCAAATGTTTGGCAAACTGGAGATGTTTGAGATAGGCATTCTAGTGGGAAGAGAATCAACCCATGTCCCTTTGAAAATACAGCCTAGGGGATGTAAATTAATAAATATATTAAAAATAAACCCCATAAAAACAGAGTTCTAACAAGGGCTTTTTGATGGAATCTTAAAAGTCCTACAAGACTGCAAATAAATGAATATTTGAAACATTTCTGTAAATGAAAGCATTTCATTTCTCATAAAAATTACTTTATCAAACATCTTTGCAAATTTCTTGTGTCAAGCCACATATTACAGACACGCAAATTACAAGATTTTGTTAGTCAACTGGAAATAAGTAGAAGTAGAAATTTTAAAAATTACATTATAGGTTATAGTCTTATTTCACTCACACCCTGGAAGCACAGCACAACCCTTAATGTTACTGGTAATTTCTACTAGTCCCTCTCTATAGTTTTTAATGTTTGTGCCTACAGTTGATCCATAAAATTAAAAGTCTCACAACTAGTACAATTTAAGATCTCCAAAAAATGTTGTTTTCTCTCTATGTAGTATTTCTTGTTGAAAAAGTAATATTTGAGGTTTTGGTGCAAAGATATTTCTGAATTAAGCTCCTACAAGAAAAGTTCTAAGTCTTTCAGAAAGTAGCATCAGCTTTTTGGGATCCAAATATAAATATAAAATCACAATTTTATATTCCTAGCTTTAAGAATGATTGGGAACATTCAAAAAAAAAAAAAAATCACCAATCAACAACAACAACAACAACTAACAGAATAAGCCAAACCAAGTTGAAACAAAACCAAACCAAACCACAACAAAAATAAGATTGGTGGCAGAGGGTCAAGTCGTAGCATCTAAAATAAGTGTAAGAAATTGTAATGATGGAGTCAGTATTACAGTTTCATACAAAAATAGGACAGTCCCTGCTCAGTGTCAGTCAGAAAGAAGTAAGATGAGAAGAACTGATGCATACTGTAGTCATCCTTGCAAAAGCATAACAGTGAGATAATCTTATAAAAAAATGTCATTAAAAAAAAAAAGTTTGATTTTGAGACTCTAGCACACTATTAGGAATATTTTCAATAGTTTAAGTTTTGTATTTATAATGGTCTTTTAATTCAAAGCAGGGGTAGTAAAATAATTGAAACATCATATAATGTGGATACTTAAATAACCTCTGGGATGGAAGTGATATGAATCATCATCACATGTGCCCCACAAACACATTTACACTTGTTCATATACTAATCCTGTGGCCTGTGGGAAATGGCTTTGTCTAAGATCTGAATACCTTTAACAGTGCTATCCTGAAGGTTTGGGCTATTCTTTGCTTTCTGTTCAAGTAATTGCAGGTTGTCAGTAGAAATTCAATTTGTGCTGGTACTTCAAATACAGAGGTCATGCGAGGAAACACATTGCTGTTGTTTTTTTTAACAAGCTATATAAGTGGGAGTGAGACAGAACTGTTTTTCAAAGGCAAAGGATTATCAGGCCAGACACCATTTTAGAGCAAGGCTATGCACTGGCTATGTGCCTTCTCGTCCCTTTGCTCGGGCTTTCCTAAGGTACTTCTGGCTCCTCTGATAATGAGAGGGCAGGGAATTGGGCCTTGGGACTACCAATGAATATTAAAAAAAAGAGATTGTAATTTATCCTTCTACCTTACCTTTGCTGAAGTCTGCTGGTCTTGCTGTAAGGATGTCCTCATAGAATCACAGAATCATAGAATCACCAAGGTTGGAAAAGACCTCCAACATCCTCCAGTCCATTCATCCACCCATCAACAATATTTCCCACTAGCCATGACCCTCAGTACAACATCTAAGCATTTCTTGAATACCTCCAGGGATGGTGACTCTACCTCTCCCTGGGCAGCACATTCCAGTGCCTAACCACTCTTTCAGACAAGTTTTTCCTAACATCCAACCTGAATCTCCCTGGCACAACTTGAGGCCATTCCCTCTAGTCTTATTGCATGGGAGAAGTAGCCGACCCCCACATCACCACAACCTGCCTTCAGGAAGTTCTAGAGAGTAATAATGTCTTCCCTGAGCCTCCTCTTCTCCAGAGTGAACAGTCAGAGGTCCCTCAGCTGCTCCTTGTAAGGCCTGTGCTCCAGACCCCTCACCAGCCCTCCTTTGAACATGCTCCAGTGCCTCAATGTCTTTCTTGTAGTGAGAGGCCTGAAATTGAACACAGTACTCGAGCTGCGGCCTCATCAGTGCTGAGTACAAAGGGATGATCACTTCCTTGCTCCTGCTCACAACACTACTTCTGATACAAGCCAGGATGCCATTGGCCTTCTTAGCCACCTGGGCACACTGCTGGCTCATGTTCAGCTGAGCATCAACCAACACTGCCAGATCAATTTCTTCCACAGACTGTCAGCCACTCTGCCTCAAGTCTGTAGCGTTGCCCAGGGTTGTCCCTGTTCACTGATTTTCAAAAGGGATACAGTAATGGAATGTTACTCTATCATCCCACAGAGTTCAAAGAACAAGATGCAACAGAATTTTTCCCTTAGATTTTCATGACAATAAAGAACTGTGGTTTTAGCGTTCTGGAATTCTGTCCTGTTGACTCACTTTGCCTCCTTAAGGAAGAGCTAGAGGATCAGGGTTAACTGACCCAGGGACAGAAGGTGATGAACATGAGAGAAAGAATATAACATGTACATGTACGAGGGTAAGAAAATAAAAATAAATAAAAAAAAAGAGAGAGAAAGAACATCAGGAAAATCTAACCCTCGACTATTATATCTAAGTCATAATATTCCATGAGAAACATCATGACAAGAGAGGTCACAAAGCCCCGGCTCTGCACAAATCAGAAATATTTCTCTAAAATATATACATTTTCAAGCCTCCAGTTAAAATAAAAATATATATATATGTATAAGCATTTTTTTGAAATATGTGTTATTTTAACCTGGAAGTAATCATTCTGAATGTAGTTTGTACGACCTTTCAATGCCTGCATGTTTCTGTATGGCTTTTCTCAGCAGCATCTGTACAATCACTGAACTGCCATTTCCACGACAGCTTCTCATTTGCCTAGATGAAAGTACATTCTTTATTTCTGCTGCAAAAAGATTGATCTCATATTTGAAATCAAGGCATATTTGATCAAGATATCTGAATTTTTATATGTCTAGTGCACTGGATGCAGCAGTGCTTTTTAAAATTTATTTTTGAGTCTTTTTGCTTTTTTGATATTAGAACCCTTTCTGCTTAGAATTCTAGCAGTGATTTTGTCCTCAGAGTTGTCTGGTACAAGAAGATACATGCAAACCATACTTCTGTAAAGAGATTATCCTTTGCTTAGACTGTTTTTGTGTAAATTAAGTCAATTTGAGTACACTTACACAAATGGCAAATTGTTCACTTTTGCACTTCTTCAGTTAGTTTCTTTTTTCCCTTTTTACAATTTTAAATATAGTATTTACCTACTGTAGTTAGAATATGTTTCTGTCTCATTAATATTGCTCAGTTTTATCACTGAAATTTCTTGAATCTTTCTGCTAATCAGGACTATAAAGCACTAATATCACATATTCATGGTACTTGTTGAAGCTATACAGGGAGACACCTTTCTACTCTGAAAGACTTGCAAACCTGGTGAAGCCCTGGCAAAACAGAACAAAAAAAAACATTGGAAGAAAGAAAAATCCAGATAAGCAACCAGCACAGCAGAGGTGTTTGGAGAACAAAATTGGCCTCTGGCATCTTTTTTTCTTGCATAGTACTTGAGAGTAAATTTGGTGGAATACAGAACCTTGTAAAAACCTGTGATGTCTGGTGGGAGCTCTAGGTCTAGGCCAAACAAAAACCAACAGAAAAAAGGTTGTAGGAAAGCTGCCTTTGAAACCTCATGTTGTGCAGGAAAGGTTTTCTTTCTTACCTCTTAACCTGTCTCCAGAAGGGGCTGGACTCCTGAGCACCCTTCTACCATGTTTTTCAGCTCGTGTGCGTCAAAAATATGTAACAGGATCTGGATTGGATGGTGCCCTCAGAGTTACCTGGTGTCAATGCAGTTGCTTGGATGATAATTTACATTTTCTTTTCTCTTTGTGAAAGCACTATTGTGGCACACAGGAATCAACAGTAATCTTCCTTCCATAATTCTGTAAGCTATTTTGCTCAGCCTGCTTGCCAAAATACTCACTCATGAATAAGCAATGAGGTAGAAGGAATATTTCTTTAAGTTTTAAGCCCCTTGGGCCTTTAATCTTGAAGCCTTTTAAATCCAGGATATGATTTTTTGTGAGTATGCATGTATATGTGCTGAAGTATGTGTATTGGTGTCATTTCTCTTAACTTGTGTGCATACTTGATTGCTGGAGGGCTTTAATTCTCATTTAGATATATTATGTACTTGTGGACACGTACATTAAGGACAGTTTGCCTATTTTTGATAGTATGGAGGATACTGATTATCCAGAGGTTTTTCCAGTGCAGCTATGGGGAATGCATACTGATGCATTTTGTAGTAGGGTGAAAAAAGGTAAAATAAACTTTTCAAAACTATCTACCATACAGTGATCAAAAAATATTAAGTGTCCAGCATAATAGCAACTTTCAGTACAGGACTCTGTGTGAGACTAAACTTACACAGTGATTAACTGGAAAATAAATGTGTCAACATAGACTTTTACTTAAGGAAGTGAGAAAAACACATCTTCTTTCTGTCTCCTGCCTTTGTGGGCTGCTTGACTTCCTGGACCATGGGGTGATGAAAAGGAGAATCTGTCAGCATTCAGCGTGTGCGAAAAGGCAAAAGAAAGAATGAAATGCCTATTTACCACTACACCTTGGTTAAAGGTACCAGCTAGCAAAGAGCTGCACTGAGGCTTCGTTCCCTTCTCTGCTTGAATCAAAGTAATGTTGCAAACTTTGAACTTGTGTTCTGGGGTACACTACATTTCCCACTGAATCTGCATGCAAACAGGAAGTATTAATTCAATGTAGCCCGATAGCTCTAAACTATATGGAGCCACTCTTTCTACAGCCTAACAAACAGTTTCCTTCCTAAGAGTTTGAGCACTTACCCAAGGGTCAGAATACTAATCTTCAAGACCTTTATTTAAAACTGTCAAAAGCCAAGTCTCAGTCTAGTCAGACTCAGCTAGTGATTCAGCTCTTCGACTCAGATTTCCAGGTAACTTTTGGTGCTACAAAGTCACTTTCTTGAGCAAATAAACAAACCTACAAAACTAAGTTACTGCTTCTTACCAAGAATTTCTCACCAGTCATATAAACACAGTGCCAAGAGATACTTCTTGCCCAAAAGACTTAACATTCTAATGCCCCACGGAGTTCTGCTCAGTTTGGAGTACATACCATAAAAAATAATAATGAACTGGTAGCACAAGTTCTGTTCTCTGAAAGTGGCTCACATATTTATTGTAGCAATTAAAACTTCAGCTCTTGTACTGCTTTCTACCATTTCTTACCTTAAATTTCTAGCTCTTGAGATTCTGCTGGCTGTCTCCCACTAACACCTTATGAATTCCTCCCAAAAATGAAATTTCAGAGTTGTGCATTCAAAGATAGGCTGCTTTTACAGGAGTATGGGGATGAGAGACAGTTGGAAGGTTTATTCTGAAGAAAATACATGAAAATGACAATATTTGGCGTAAAATAGAATCCTGCCAAGAGAGGTAGAGTGGAAGAAATTGCAGAGTAGGTGCAGAACATGTCCAGCATGCTCTGAAGACATCTAAAGTGGGACAGCAGAAAACAAGTTGCCCATTGACATGAATTAGCTGTGCAACTTTTGGCTCAAAATCACACACTTTACAAAACAAGTAGAGTAAGAAGCACTTTTTTTCCTATTTTTTATTATGTGTGTTTGTAGGAGTGCTCATGACGACTAAAAAAAGAGTTTTGGGGAGAAAAATCTAGAAAGAAGGAAATAAAGGAAAAGAAAGAGATGTATCTGTCTGACGCTGTTAGATTAAATTAGACTATAATGATTACTGTGTGCCTTCACAAAAGACATTTTGTAACATTTAAGATTTCTGCTAATTGAACGAGGTACATTACCATGCAAAAGAATGTTAGTGAAGGTTGAAAAGGACAAACCAACTATTCTCGTACATCACCATAATTATGCAGCCCCATGTTCGAACAATTACATTTATGTAGACCCACTGTTAAAATCAATGTTACTTGTACAGCTAGTCCTTAATCAATGGAATCAGTCAATTTACCATGGTCACATCCTTCTTCTTAATTAAGACAGTGATATCTCTGGAGCGCAGGGTCTCAAAGAGATAAATAAGTACAGAGGTTGGGAAATGTCAAAGAGGTGACTCCCCGATTTTACTCTCAACGAACTTGGGAGGAAATAAGACAGTTCCCTCAGTTCAGGGAAGCAGCACAATCTTCTAAAGAGATGGCTTAGCATTCATTAAGAAAAGAGCAGGTAGCAGTGTCTGACAGAAATAGCACTAATGAGCAAAGAGTGCTTTCAACATGCATATCCTTCATAGTCATAGTCTGAATTATGAAGGTTGTGCCACCTAAGCCAATTTTAATTAGAGTGAGCATGGACCTCTTTGGACAGTTAGCCTTTCTTTCCAAAATCCATTTCAATATGGTGTCATTTTGTTGTCATAATCAAAATGGCAAAGTGATGGAATAACCTACTTAAAATGTCTGCAGTGTTAAAGCAGATATGGCAAACGTCCTCTAATGACACATGTAATAAGGGTATTACCTAGAGGACTTTGACAGTGCGTTCTGTGTTGTCAGCGTAGCTGGAATGATGATAGAGGTCTCCTCTGGAATAGGACAGAGGTCTTTAAAGACCAGGTCTATACTTCCTGTTTTACAGGTAAGCTATTAAACTCCTGTGTGCTGGAAGAAAAAGAGAAAAATACAGATCTGCCGAGCTGCCAAATGCAGATGTGGTCATAACTCCAGAGGTCTTTTTTCCTGTGCCAAATATACATGTACTGTCAAACTAAGATTATGCAGTCCTTCTATAGTAAAACACACATTGTGGACTACTAAATAAAGCATAATAAACATGTAAGGAATATGTACTCATTTGTTTATAAAGGTTTGGATTTAACAATTGTTTTTCACACTATATTATTAGGATATTTACAGTATGAGAATAATAAATGACCTCTCAGCTTGAAATGCCTTTGTTCTCTACGTCCTAGATCCAAGGCATTAAAAAATTTAGGGGTACAAAAACCACCAAACTGGGATTTCTCTCAGTGACATCAATTACAATCCATGATTGATTTCTTTAAATATGAGTGCAATCAATATGAAACACAGTGGGTACCCACCTGTTTAGTTAGGTACCTTTGGGAAAGATTTGAAAAATTTGGCTGCACATATCTAAACAAGTTAAAAAGTGGGATCCAACAATCAAATACATTTCCAGGTGGTATAGTGATGAACTGTGAAAAAACACCTGCCTTAATACCAAATTGATGAGCTCCTTAACACGCAGAAGAAGAGAGACAAGTGAGACACTATCATGATCCAACTTAACTGCTTCTCACGTCAAAACAAGCACCTCTGCCTGGGCACACAGTGAATTTTTGACAGTGAAATCTGAGTTATGGGAAACACTCTCAGTTTTGTTTCTATTCAAAAAACAGCAAAAGCAAAAGAATATTAAGAAATAACTCAGTAGTCAAGAACAACCTGGTCTAGTGGGAGGTGCCCCTGACTATAGTGGGGGGGTTGGAACTAGACAATCTTAAAGGTTCCTTCCAACCCAAACCATTCTATGATTCTATGAACATCCCAAATTAAATTCGAAAATAAGAACAAAAAATTGATGTTTGTCCTGAGGTCATAAATTTCACTGAAAGAATAAGAAAAACAATATTAGAGGAAAATTCTGAAAGGCATTTTGTTCTCTAAAAGGCAACCTGAAAAAAAATAATTCATTTTCTGAAAATCTGAAAAGAAATTCAGTTTCTGAAACCTTTTCTCCAAAAAAATATTATTTTCTCATTTGATTCACAGTTCCCACAGTGAATAAAAACCAAAATCAAAATATTAGAAGCTACAAAAAAAAAAATAAACTGGAACTCTGTCATGGAGATATAAAAAGAGGTTGTAAATTTCTCTTGCTTGTGGATGTTTCTTATACACCAATCCACAGTATGAGGGATTGTTTCATTTCCTATGAAAACTGAAATATATTAAAGTGTGTTTCAGTGAGTTAAATTAACGATGAGATGGAGCCACTCCCTCAGATTCAATCTCCATTGTGTCTTATGCTCCTTGTGTTTTATTGGTATTGTAGCAATCTCTCAATTTCACAGCTGAAAATTGGCATATTTTCTCTCCCCTTAGGTGTATTATTAAAGTTAATAAATTAATGTCTTAGATGTGCTTTGAGAATTTCAGGACAAAATAGGGAAAGTTACTGTTGTTATAAACTATTATCTTGCGTCTGGGGCAAGAAAATATCCCTGATTTGGACTATGTATAAAATCATGCATATAAATTCAGTTTGAAGTACACTGCAGCAAAAGCAGTAAGAAAAAAATCACACTACTGTAAAAGAATAAATAATCTGACCTGCCATAGAAGGATCCTTTCTTTCCTTCCCTCTCTCTCCATGTTATGATTTTAAACTCTAACTCCTCTAGATGTATTTGCTTCTGCATTTGAGGTATTCTGGTGAAAGCCAAAAGCTATAAAATTGAAATGGAAGTGATTTAATATTTGGGGAAAATTACAATTATAAAAAAAGGAATGATTTTCTCAGTGCTTTCTGCAAAGAAACAGAATTAAGAGAAAAAGCCAAGAAAGCTGCAGGGATTAAAGTAGATATTTTATAAATTTGAAAGCAGCTGTTCCACCATATGTGCTTACCTTTTCATTTTTTCTCAGCTAGCACACTTACCCTGGATCTCTACCAACCTGGCTTGTTTTTAATCCAGCAGTATCATTGCCTGAATAACCAATACTCTCCCCATCCTCACAGCAGTAAGGAGGCTTTGCTGTGATGGGATAAAACACACAAATTCTTCATTTTCTTTAATTTATTTTAAATCCCGCAGATTTCAATATGTTGCAGTGTTTCAAGATCATAAATTCCTTGAGCAACTTCGATGTGAACTACAAAGCCTCTGGCTGTATAATAATATTATATCTCTTTAACAGCCCAAACTACTCTGGCCTTCATTCAGTAATGAATATAAAAATGTGATTAACTTTTATAATAAGTTTACAACTTCGCTGAAGAGAGGCACTTCAAGGTATATGTTTACCTGCGTTGTTGGTCTGAGACTTGCAACAGTACCTGCACGGGTTTAAATATTATGTTTCTACAAAAATAGGCATGTACTTTATCACTGACGGCACTACTAATAAAGTAACCCGAACTGAGAGCCAAATATTCCCAAACACTCATCAAATTCCTACTCAGCTCTCAATATCACCTTTTGGAAAAGGTTTCTGTGTGCTATCATTTTGCAGAAGCTATCTTAGAAGCTGCTAATTTATGTGGCATGCTGTCACGAGTGTATTTTGTTATGTTTAGAAGATATTTCTTATATACTAATTTAATGTATTCTATACTGAACTTTGGAAAGACTGCTCATGTTTTTTTGTCCTTCTGGGTACTTATTAATGGAAAAATGTGACAAATAGTAGAACTACAGCAAAGATAGCATACTTAGAAATGGGAAATGAATCACTGCACATTCAACAATTGATCATATAAAAATTGTTCTTAGCCTTGCATACTTAATATTCAATGGTCAATCTTTGAACAAACTAGTGCCTGAGCTATAGACTCACCATCTCATTTATCACAGCATAACTCCATCTTCTACATTTCAATAAAATTATAGAAAATGAAACTGCAATGAAACCAAAAAGCTGGAAACAGTCATGACACCCATGACAACATTAAAAACAGAATACTGAAGGTGTGCGGCCATCCATTCAACTTACAATTAATGCAGCTCAAGATAGATGTCTGCCTTTTTATGACACAATATCCATGACATAGCCCATAAAAAGTAGTACAAGTTTGCTACAGTCATAGGACACAAATATTAAATAGGATTGAGAATGCTGGCTATAGAAAAATCAAGAGCTTGTTAAATAATTTTACGTGAAGACAAATTTTGAGCCAGATCATAACATAACTCAAGATTCAAGAGCATCAGCATACAACGCAAAGTCAAAAATCATGTACGTTTCTTCTCTTCCACAGTGAGTCACTTAAAAGCATTTGATTCAGACCCTGAAGTGAATGGAACCTGATCATGTTCTGAATTTGAAGCTTACTAGCATCCTTACCTCTACTTCACACGAAGTAAATTATTAGAAAAAGTTACTTTTCTTCATATTTATTAACTTTGGAACAATCTATATAACCTTATTCTAATCTTGCCAGAAAGATTAGTGACAAAATATGTGAGGTCTTGAGAATTTTCCATCCAAGTTTCATTCTCAGGAGTGCCATGTTATTTGCTAAAGTTCAGTTAATCATATTTTGAATTACTGAAATAGCTTCATAGTTGAATTTAGCCACTCTTAATTTGAATTTATCAAAATATTTCAAAAGATGATTGTCAGAAATGAAACAGTCTATAAAACCATTCTCTCCTTTACAGTAGTTTGTTCTTCTATGCAATTTGAGAGGTCAACTGTTTTTCTTACATGGGTATGCAATCAAAAGATGCTAATCAGTAAGTTTTGCAGAACAACCTTTCTATATGTCTGTATAACCAGTGTCAACAAAACACCTCAAAAGAGCCTGTAACAACCTTAAGATGCATAGAAAATGAACATATATACCGTTGAACATATATATCACAGAAAGATAATTGGAGAGATCAGTGGCACTGAGAGAATAGTATGAAGTTTAAAGTTGTTATTCATGTGACATCAACCCTTTGAACAGAAACACTTCTTCCATACCCTAAAAGTATGCAAAAGTACAAAAAATAAGTTTTATAGTATTACTTTTGAAATTTATAATGGTCGCAAAATACATCATACATGAAAACAAAGTTTTAAATATGGCCTGTATCTTTAGCTTGAGGAAAAAGAAATGGTTATTTTGATAGCAGTCCTTTAAGACTTAACACTTAAGGAAGTTTTTTGCCATGCTTATTTATAGAGGTATAACACTACTGAAACAACTTCAAGAGTGAATGTCAAACATCACAAAAATAGTAATGTAGTGAAGAAAGAAAAGTTACTGTAATATAATTGAGAATGTTTTTTTATTTTTTTTCCACTTCCCATTTTCTTCCAATCATACAGAACACTGAATATGAATGAACAGCTCTGGCACCAGACAGAAAATGTAGGTCACTCCAAAAGTAATGCCTTCTATTTATTTCCATGGAAACTACAACATATACAAAGCACAGAATCACCTTATTTGAAAGAACAATTTCTCAGCTATGAAATACTGTTTTTCAGCATAGTCACCACCATTAGCTATACATTATTGCTAGTAATGAACAAGAGCCTGCATACTGTGCTCATAAAAATCTGCATGGCCATCTGGAATGTGTCTTGTCTTTCACATCACTGTTGCCACTGCTGAAATAGGCCACCCACCACCTCACTGTGCTGACATCCATCCCACTGTTTGGTCTCCATAAATGTTCAGCAAGCATCGATGAATGCCAGTGGGTGCCATTTTTTCCGCATGAAGGAATTCAGTGACACACCTTTGCTTCATACGTACTTCCATGTCAGATACCATTCTGTCAGACCTCCCCTCTGCTGCCATCTGTCACACCATAAAAATTAAAATAAATTTATAATTTATGAGATGACAAATGCAAACACTTGCAATGACAGATCACAGAGTATTGTTACAATGTAAGATACACAGAACGGTTTAACAGATATGCCTACACACACACTTTACCTTGAACAAAAAGAATGTTTGAAGGTATCAACTACAAAATGATAACCAAGTGTTAGCTCAGCGTTGCTTACTCTTAAATCCATGAAAAGTGACTAAGATAAGGGTTTGATTCCTCTCACAGAAATAATCATATAATTGTTTCACTTCTGAAAATTATAAAGTAGAATCTATGTTATACTCTTGCAAATTACATCATCTTTAAAACTCTATTTACCTCCTGTAGCATACTTCAGCATACTTGGGGAATGACAGCATAATGATGGTTTAACGGAACAGCACCCGAGCTCAAATCAGGAGATCCACAATTTTTAGATTGATTGATTGATTTCCCTGGTTGATTTCTATGGGACGAAAGAGACTTAATGTGTGTCTGCCATATTTGTTCATTTGCTCCCCTGACCTGCTAAGCCCCCCATTCCCATAGGGCTGAAGCAGACAAAGTGCACCCTCCAAAGTCTCGTATACAGGGGTCAAATCCTTATTTACTGCTTTCCATCAAGAAATGTGGAAAACCTATGTGGATACCCCACGTACTTATCTGTAGGGCAACGCTTCTCAGACCAGAAATGAGGAAATATAAAATGAAAAGTAATTCATATTTATAAGGAATCAATTCTAGCAAGAAATTGAACCAAGGAGCTTTGGGCTCAAAGTAGTGTGGCTTCCTGCTGAGATAAGAAGAAATGACTTTGTCTGTGTCTAACCAACTAACTAGGTGCCACGTGTGATGTTCTTGCTTTAACGCCTCCCTTACATATGGTGCCTGATAACTGCATGGATAAGGAGAAATACATGTCACAAAAACACTACCAGCATGTGACTGGGATATGCATAAATAAATGGATGTGAACGGCTCCTTTCTAGGTCAACAAGCTTTCTGTCAGTTCTTCATTATGTCTGAGAGTAATCTTCTAACATGCAAGTTTTTCCTTGAAGAATATATTAGCAATAAGAGGATGTAAAAGGTTATGTACCATTAATGGAACTTGACTTTAAGAGCAGTTTATGCTACTTGGCAAAGAGTAAATAAATAAAGTGCTGATTATAAAATTAATGTTCTATTATACAGCCCAGAGAGGAAGAGTGCAAAATACAATGATTTGTGCATTGGTAAAAAGATGTGGCCTGCAGTTTGTCATTTGTATTGTTCCTCATATAGTAACAGGATCACTAAAATGGGGAAATGCCACTTACCTGAAGTCCGTTTAACCAATATCTCCCTTTAATAAACGTCTAAACCACTAAGAATGTTTATTCTTGGGAGAGCTGGGTCATCTTTGACTGCAGAGAATCAGCAGTTCGTAGTTAGGTTGTTAGGAAATAAGTGACTACGTTTAATGAGCTTTTGAGTACCAAGAACTGAAACAAATAAAACTTATTCTACCATGAAAATTTTTGGACTGGGTGGCTGATGGAATTATTTTGAAAGCGCATCTAGATTATAATAATATGTGGCCAAATTACAAACTGCAACTTGCACAGTATGCCTCTGCCTCTGTAAACCAGCTAGGCCACTCGCTGATTACAACCTTCCAGTAGAAGAAGTCTGCAATATCCTTTCAAGAACATCTCAGTATTTATCTATGTGCCATTGAGCTCAATGTTCTTTCCAGGATAATAAATAAATAAATAAAGCCTTAGAAACCCTTACATGAAGAGGAGACATACACTCAATATTAGCTTTTACCTTATCAATTCTTTGCACAACAAATTTTGAGTTATGTGTCATAGAATCATAGAATATCCCAAGTTGGGTGGTATCCACAAGGATCCACAAGGATCATCAAGTCCAACTCTTGGTTCCACACAGGACAACCCAAACCCTATGTCTGATTGCAGTGTCCCAGCACTCCTTGAGTGCCAGCAGCTGGGGTCTGTTAACCACTGTCCTGGAAAGCCAGTTCCAAGGCCCAACCACCCTCTGGTGAAGGATCTTTTCCTAACACCCAATCTGACCCTCCCCTGATGCAGCTCCATGCCATTTCCTCAGGTCCTATGTCTGTCACCAGAGAGCAGAGATCAGCACTGCCCATCCACTCAACTCATGAGGAGCTGCAGGCCACCATGAGACCTCCCCTCAGCATCCTCTGCTCTGGGCAGAACAAACAAAGGGACCTCAGCTGCTCCTCACACACCTTCCCCACCTTCAAAGCCCTCCTTTGGAAACTCTAATAGTTTTATTTCCTTGTTATGTTGTGACACCAAGAAGTGCAGACAGAGCTTAAGGTGAGAGTGGGACAAACCCTTCCCTCTACTGGTGGCAGTGTTGGCCCTGATGCATCCCAGGGTACGGCTGGACCTTCTGGCTGCCAAGGCACATTGTTGATACAGATACAACTTGCCACCAACCAGAACCGCCAGATCCTTTTCTGTGGGGCTGCTCTCCTGTCTCTCATCCCCCAGTCTGTACCTATAGCCAGGGTTGCCCCATCCCAGATGCAGAATCCAGCACTTGCTCTTCTTCGTGTAGATGGTAACTGCCCTCAGATGTGTTAAGATCTTGGTGCAAGGCCTCTCTACCCTCAAAGGAGTCAGCAGTCCTCCCAGTTTAGCATCATGCACAAATTTACTTAATACATCTTCCAGATCTTTACTGGAGTCATTGATGAAAATATTAAAGAGAACTGGTTCTAAAATGGAGCCTTGCAGAACCCCAGTATTGGCACTGAGGGCCTCTGTCAGTCCACAGCCTCCCTTCGCCAAACACAGCCATTTTTTGGTCATCATGAGACATTCTTGGCGTCACATCGCCATGGCTTGATGATGTCACAAATCACCTCCCTGATGACAGCTATAAATACAGGGACTCTGACAACAGAACACCAGTCGCAAACTGGCTTGCGCCTTGCTGACACACTTGTGGCTCGAGGAGCAATTCAGAAAGTCTCTTCCCATCCAGCGTGGGCCTTTGTGGAGGAGGATGGATCTTTCTCCACCAAAGAAGCTCAGGCTTCTGGGAGGCAGCAGTAAACCAAGCCGATGGATGCTGATCCACCTGAAAGCAACGTTGAGCCCATGGAGGGGGATCTACCTCCAGAGGAAGAACCAATGGAGGTGGATCCACCTCCACCAGGGCTGGGCAGGCACTATAACATCATGCTTGCCTAGAGATGTCACCACATCCATCAGCAGAGCTCCAGGGGCTCTCAATTTTGATCCTGGTGTTGAAGAGGCACCATCTTCCAGAGAGCCCCAGCACCAGATGCTGCTCCCTTCACCCTTCCTTCTCCAACCCACATGCTCATCCTTTCCCAAGACATCTCACCTCTTCTTCCCCAAGCTCTGAGGAAAAGGGAAGGACTTGGACTGGGATTGGTGTCCTCAGAGAAGCTGCAGTGGCAGCAGTTCCTTTGCAGAAGACTTTGGTTTGGATAGGAAAAAGGGTTGAAGTTCAGCATTAAGGTCTGTCCTGTTTATATCAGTATTTCATATCATGACATCATGCTACAGGCTGTTGGGTGTAGAGACACAGTCCACAGCGGAGCTGTACTTCCTAGTCTTGTGTTCTCTAGCAGTCTCACGTGAGTTCTGATTCTCCAAGAGGAAGATACACTGAGATGTAGTACATTTCCCACGGGCCTCCACATGATCTATGATTCCGGGTGACCAAGGTGAAGGTTTTTTCCGCGTTCCAGCTGTGCAGTAAGCAGCAGCACGGTCATAGCCTTTCTCTCTCACCCATTTCAGTTATTAATTGTAACACTCTTTCTTATTATTATCTTACATTCTTTTATAATTTGTAGGTTTTTTTTTTTAACTCTCCTTAACTTAATAGGGTTGTTTTTCTTTCCTTCTCCCCGAAAAGGGAGAAAGGAGTCCCTTATCCTGTCACACTTGAAATCATGACAGATAGTGGCAGCCACTGTGGGGCCAGATCATGATCTGATTTAGATAAGTGATCCACCGATATTGTATTAGAAGTTTTATTAAAGTATTTGGCTCTGGACTAATTTTTGAGAAATTTTTGGCACTGTGCCAATTTTTTTTTCAAGAAGTTTTTGGCACCATGCCAAATTTCTACTTTCGAGCTAAAACACAAAAAATGATTCTGTTTTTCTGTTTTAAAATTCTCTTTAAGGGACTTCACACAATTATACTCCAGATTATGGATCTTAAAATCTGTTGGTTCCTTTTTGAGGTAGTCACAATGCTTGTTGGGTTTTCATGCATGTTTATAGAATGGTTCCAGAGAGGGGGCATCCACAGCCTTGCTGGGCAACATGTTCCTGTGTCTCACCACCCTCACAGTAAAGAATTTCTTCCTAATCTCTAGTCTCAGTCTACCCTCTTCCAGTTTAAAGCCATTTCCTCTTGTCATGTTGCTACCTGCACTTAGAAAAAATCCCTTCCCAGCTTTCCTGTAGGACCCCTACAGGTACTGGAAGGCTCCTACAAGGTCTCCTCGGAGCCTTCCCACCTCCAGGCTGAAGAGCCCCAGCTCACTCAGCTTGTTCTCATAGAGGAAGTGCTCCAGCCCTCTGATCATCTTTGTGGCCCTCCTCTGGACCTGCTCCAACAACACCATGTCCTTCTTGTGCTGAGGGCTCCAGAAATGAACACAATACTCCAGGTGGGGTCTCACAAGAGCAGAGTAGAAGGGCAGAATCTCCTCCATTGATGTGCTGGTCACGCTTCTTGTGATGCAGTCCAGGATATGGTTGGCCTTCTGGGCTGCAAGTGCACATTATCGGCTCATGTTGAATCTTTCATCAACTGACACTCTCAAATCCTTCTCCTCTGGGCTGCTCTCAAGACATTCTCCACCCAGCCTGTATCTGTGCTTGGCATTGCTCCAACCCAGGTGCAGGATCTTGCACTTGGACTTGTAGAACTTCTTGAGATTGGCATGGGCCCACCTCCCAAGCCTGTTCAGGTCCCTCTGGAAGGCATCCCTTCCCTCTAGCGTGTCAACTGCATCACTCATATTGGTGTCATCTGCAAACTTGCTGAGGGTGCTCTGCATCCCATGGTCCATGTCAGCTACAAAGATGTTAAATAACACTGGTCCCAGCACTGATCCCTGAGAAATGCCACTCGTCACCAGTCTCCACTTGGACATTGAGCCATTGACTGCAACTCTGAGCGCGACCATCCAGCCAGTTTCTTATCCAGCAAGTGGTCCATCCATCAGATCCATTTTTCTCCAGTTTGGTGTTCTGTTGCCAGAGTCCCCGATCAGGGTGAAGTGCGGAACAGTGCCAAACGCTTTGCAAATGTCCAAGTAGATGACATCAGTTGCTCCTCCTTATCCAATGATTCTGTAACTCCATCATATAAGGCCACCAAGTTTGTCAAGCATGATTTTCCCCTGGTGAAGCCATGTCGGTTACCATCAATCAAATTTTCCATGTGCCATGATACGGCCTTCAGAAGGATAGGCTCCCTGATGTTGCCAGGCACAGAGGTGAGACTAACTGGCCTGTAGTTCCATGGATCTTCATTTTTTATCCTTCTTGAAAATTGGGTTTATGTTTCCCCTTTTCCAATCAGTGGGAACTTCACCAGACTGCCATGACCTTTCAAATACGATGGATAATGGCTTGGCAACTTCAACCAGTTCCCTCAGAACCTGTGATGGATCTTGTCAGGTCCCATGAACTTGTGCACCTTCAGGTTCTTTAGATGGTCTCAAACCTGATCATCACTTACAGCAGTCAAATCTACCTTCTCCATGTTCTTACCATTGCTTTCTGCAACTTGAGTGGTGCGACTAGAGCCCTTGCTGGTGAAGACAGAGGTAAAGATGTCATTGAGCACCTCAGTTTTTGCTGTATCCCTCGTGACCAGGTCTCCAGTTTCTAAAGTTAAGTGTTAAGTGTTTGAAAAGTTAAGCTCACTGATAAGAGAGTCTGAATAGTACCTGGGTGTAGTGGAGTATAATTCGAGCATGGCAGATGACATTCCAGAGAGTGGTAGTAGTCCTGCAGGATGGAGAATATTGAATGTCATTAACATCATTTTCCATTTCCTCTTTCCCCGTTTTTGGACTGCCTGGACAATAACCACATCATCATGTTCCCTGAATGTGATTGGCATTATTTTTAACACCTTATTCACCTTTTTTATCTGCTGTACCCAGAGGGAGCCTGAACCTTCCCCAAGGCTAGAAAACATGAAGAATACTGAATGGCAGGGGGTGTGGGAGAATTTGAGAGTTTAAAGGAGTGGAGACTCCCAGTGTCATGGAACTTTACTTCTGAACATCTGCAGAACCCTGAAAGCTTAGGCAGGTACTTAAACAAGGAAGGATGCATTTCCAGCAGATCTAGGGAGACACAAATTATATGGGGTTTGGTGAATGCCTACCAAGGTCTGTTTAACACTATGCAGTGGGAGAGTGAGGAAGAAGATATTCCCAGAACTGCAACTACTCAGTCAGAAAGAGAACCTGTATCAGTGTTAATTACTCCCATAGAAACAAAGAAATGGAGGCGAATGGCATCTCATTTAAAATGGACAAAAGAAGAAAGAGAGGAGGAGGAGGAAGAAGATGGAGGGGAGATGCATTTGACTAGACCATTAGTAAAGAGACCTGCTAAAAGAAAATTGATGGAAACAAGTAAAGGTGAGGAGGAAAGAACTATGCTGCAGCCTCTCACTGGAAGCGAGATCTGAGATCTGTAGGAAGATTATAGTCGATGTAGAGATGAAAGCCTTATTGCTTGGTTTCTCTGTTGTTGAGACACTGACGCTAGTGGTGTGCCTCTGGATAGCAACAAAGCCCATCAAATGGGAGGTCTCACCAGAAATTAAGCTATTGATAATTCAATTAGCCAAAGACCTAATTGGGAGTTCACCCTCTGGAAGCTAATCCTGACAGCCGTGAAAGAGAGATACCCCTATAAAGAGGTTATGGTACACAAGATAAACACCTGGACTAATATGGAAGCAGATATTCAGTACTTAAGAGAACTAGCTATAGTGGAGATGCTGTACAATGATGATTTTGATCCTAATGACCCACCTGACTTTCATGACTCTCACAACAAATCATGTGACAAAATTTCACACAAGCTGCACCAATAATGTTTGCCACTACACTAACAGCAAAGAAATGGAAAGAGGGAAAATGACCTCAAGTAGATGAGCTGAGTACTGAACTTTGGGACTATCAAGACAATATGGCAAATATGGCCTCTAACTTACAGGGTGTTATGGTGACTATGAAAAGTATGCCCACAGATGTTCTATAATTAAAAAATGCATTTAACTCCCCACAAGTACCAGCCAGTGTTTCAGTCGTTAAGAATAGATGCCCTCCTACTCAAGCAAGAAATAGTAATGGACTCACATGTCATAATACCTTATGGTTTTACCCACATGATCATAGGGAGGATATGGAGAGGTGGAATGGAAAACCTACCCCAGTTCTGCAGGCCCAGGTATAAGAGTTACACAGAAAAAGTCAACTACAAATTAGGGTTCCCTCGCAGGAAGGGCCTCTCCCGTGGCTACTAATAATTAGAGGGGCCCTGCCTCCAGTTGGGGGGGCAAGGGACAGCTGAGTGTACTGGACTGTCTGGATTCGATGGCCTGGCACATCAGAACCGCAGAAATATGAAGCTCTGGTGAACACTGGTGTGTAGTGCACCCTGATGCCATCTAGACATCATTGCGTGGGGCAATGCAGCAGAGGAAGTTTTTGAAAAAGGAGAGAAAATAATCCAACTCCTTTTATGAGCTGGATTCGCTATTAAGTGAAGTAAAGTCAAGGGGATTTCTCAGGAAATCCAGTTCCTAGGAATAAAACGGCAATATGGGTATCATCACATCCCAGTAGATGTGATTAATAAAATCACTGCTGTGTCCCCACCATATAGTATGAAAGAGACACAATCATTCCTGGGTGCCGAAGGTTTCTGGAGAATTCATTTCCCAGATTACAGTCTTATTGTAAGCCCTTTCCATCAGGTGATAAAAAAAAAAAAAAAAAAGACTTTGAGTGGGATCCTGAGCAGCAACAAACTTTTGAACAAATTAAACAGGAAATAGCCCGAGTAGTAGTCTTGGGGCCAGCCTGAACAGGACCAGACATAAAGAACTTGATCCACACTGCAGACAGGGAAAAGGGCCCCACCTGGAACCTTTGACAAAGAGCATCAGGGAGACTCGAGGTCTATCCCTTGGATTTTGGAGCCAAGGATACAGGGGATCTGAAGAGTGCTATACTCCAACTAAAAAGGAGATACTAGCAGCGTACGAAGGGGTTTGAGCTGCTTTGTAAGTGATTGGTTCTGAAGCACAGCTTCTTCAAGCACCTCGACTACCAGTGCTAAAATGGATGCTTAAAGGCAAGGCTCCCTCTACACACCATGCTACTGATGCTACATGGAGTAAATGAGTTGCGCTGATTATGCAACAGATTCTAATGGGAAATTCCAGACTTCCAGGGCTTTTGGAAGTAATCATGGACTGGCCTGAAGTTAGACATTTTGGAATAACACCAGAGGAGGAGGTCAGCATAACACATGCTGACGAGGCCCCACCATATAACGAATTACCAAAGAATGAGAAGAGATGTGCCTTATTTTTGGATAGGTCCTGCCATATTGTGGGAAACTGTTGAAGGTGGAAAGCAGCTGTGTGGAGCCCCACACGGCAAGTAGCAGAGGCAGCCAAAGGAAAAGATGAATTGAGCCAATTTGCAGAGGCAAAAGCTGTCCAGCTGGCTCCAGATGTTCCTGTATGAGAAAGCTGGCCAGTATTTTACCTTTATACTAATTTGTGGATGGTGGCAAATGCCCTTTGGAGGTGGTTACACCAGTAGAAGCAGAGCAAGTGGCAGCAAAGAGGTAAACCTATTTGGGCTGCCAAATTGTGGAAAGACATTGCTGGCCAGGTAGAGAATATGGCTGTTATGGTTTTGTGATTTTTGTTGTCGGTATTCCACATCATTACATCATGTAAAGCATGGGCAGTTAAAGAGTTAATTCCCTGGTTACTGCAAACTGCCTTTTTTGGTGTGTGGCCCTCCGAAGGGGAGGGGAGGAGGTGCTCGCTCCAGGCCTCTTTGTGTGGGAGGGGGTGGTGAAGCCACCTGGGAGACGCGGGGTATGTTCCTTCCTGCCCCACGGAGAAAGCACGTGGTCCTCCTGCAGTTTACTGTGTAAGATTTTCAGCCTGTAAACTCTCTGTTACAATTCTACTAGCCACATTTTGATATATTTAGTAAAATTGGTTGTTCCTTCTCAGATTGGTGCCGCTGTTTTGTTTTAGATCCGCCTACGAGTCCCCTGCTTTTCCCCTCTTCCCTTTGTTTCCCCAGGGTGCGGGTCCGCTGCTTCCCTGCTGCTTTAGCCGCCGGACCACCCGGGGCTGGCCCCTACCCGCCGACAATTTTTTTTTCCTTTCCTCTTTAATCCTCTTTTTTTTTTCTTCTGAGCCTGTCCCTCTTGTCACGGACGCAGACCCTTAGATAATACCGTGACAATGGCCATCAAGGTGTGTCATGTGGATGTTCATGTACCCAAGAGCTGGGCCACCTAAGAACATAAAAACAGCCAGCAGGTAGATCAGGCCACTAAGATTGAAGTGGCTCAGATAGACATAGACTGGCAACATAAGAGTGAGTTATTTCTCACTCAGTGTACCCATGAATCCTCAGGCCATCAAGGAAGAGATGCAACCTATAAATGGGCTAGAGATCGAGGGGTGGACTTGACCATGGATGCTATTGTGCAAGTTATTAATGAATGTGAAACGTGCTGCAATTAAACAAGCCAAGAGAATGAAACCTCTCTGGCATGAAGGGACAAGGCAGAAGTATAAATAGGGAAAGATTTGGCAGCTTGATTACATCACTCTGCCATGAAGTTGCAATGGCAAGAATTATGTGCTTGCTATGGTGGAAGCAAACACTGAGTGGCTTGAAATACATCCTGTGCCCCATGCCACTGCCAGTAACACTATATTAGGCCTTGAAAAACGAACCTTACGGTGATATGGCACCTCAGACAGAATTGAATCAGATAATGAAACTCATTTTAAAAACACCCTTATAATCGTGTGCCAAAATCCATGGCATTGAATGGGTATATCACATTCCCTATCATACACCAGCTTCTGGGAAAATTGAATGATACAATGGACTATTGAAAACCATGCTGAAAGCAATGGGTGGCAGAATATTCAAACATTGCAAACATCTAGCAGAAGCTAATTGGTAACTGAAAATCTACACAAAGCCTTAAGGATGGAGTGTATAAGGAAAGATGAAGAGTCTGATACAAGAGTAAAATAAAGTCATTACATTGCCATCATACTACGCAAAAACACTGTATACTGTCAAACCTTGAGACTCCTCTTCAAAAGTATACTATTGAAAATATAGCTCAGACAAGCCAATGCATTCTAGGGCTAAAGGTTACCACTGTGTGAAACAGCCTTACTCAAACTGAGATTTTACAGAAATTACATTGAGGGTCTTTATTTTCCCCTTCATTCTAAACACTTGACTTCAACTCTTAACTGAAAGTAATTAGGATCATAGATGTGAGCCCATGATGGGAGATAAAGGCAAATTGGTTCAGGTGATTAAAGGGACTTGCTTGTGTTCAAAAAGCCAGCTTTGCTTTGCAAGAAGCACTGATTTCTACAGGAATATAGTCCTTGTTTTTTTTTTTCATTTATCCATATGCATTTGATAAAATGCTGTATTGTACAGCTGAGATTTCAAACAGTGAGAGGAAAAAAGATGATTTTGACAGATTCCCTCCAGGTAACTTCTTAGGAGCTATCATGGAACACTATGATACTACTGAGGATATCTCACTATCCAGAATATGTGCTTCTGAAGGGGATGCAGGGAGAGAGAGAAAGGAAGAACTAGAATTAGCTGATAAGTCAATGCTTCAGCAAGATCTCTTGATGCTTCCAAAGAGCTTAGTCAAAGAAGCATGCAGAAAGAAATCACTTGTTTCCTGCTCATGATGAGAGCCATATCCAGCTCAGTCAGACATTTCAAAGGAGGAGATACTGTGGCTTGAGAAACACCGCAACTGGCAGAAGCACTTCGTCTTTGAGGTGCTTAAAAATCAGTACTTCTGTAAGAAACACCCAAGAGCAGTTTAAAATGACTAAATGTGGCGAAGCAGCAACAAATAAATATGAACTCTAAACAATGCATTTGGTTAGGAAACCAAGGAGGAGCATCAGGAGAAAGTATTTTAGGAAAAATAATGCAGGAAGAGTTGAGAAAAAGAAAATGAATGACATTTACCAGGAGACAGAATCTCAAAATTATTAAACAGAGAAAAACTAAAACTAAAAATAAAAAACCAAAAAAATAAAGATGGAAACTGCAATTAATTCAGTAATAGGGCCCTACCCTGCAATTCTTCACATATTAAGGCTCCTCACACACGTAGTCCTACTGCATTCATTGAAAGCTATTTTACAAGGTGGTCATTGAAATGCTGTGAGACTAAATCATTACAGCCTTTTAAAGGAAAGATAAACAGTTTGCACTTGTTGCTGTAGAAAAGGGGGAAGAGATGAAGATCCTAAAGAAAATGGGACAGAGACATGGGCTTTGAGGACAGTCTTGCTACAGCTTCTGGAGTTCTATAATTTGGGTAAAAACATCTTTGTCAAAGCCATTGACTAAGGTTCAAGAAAGCAAGAATGTCAAAAAGAATTTAGTTATGCAGTTAAGCATAAAAAGTCATAACTTAAAGATGTCACAGAGAAAGTAAACAACAAAATACTAAATGTTATATATTTTATTGAGCATTATTTTGTTGCTTACGTTATTATATATCTCCCAGTGAGATGTACAAGGCCTCCTTTTCTGTCCATGTCAGTGGGGTTGTTGCTGTAATCCAGTACAGCTGTCAACAGGGCATCTCATCTGAGATCACAGCGACTCCAAGGAGGTGTCAGGTGAATACATCTGTAGCTAACAGTCTTTCTTTCCCTCTCCTGTAGTAAGTAGGTACTGGTCTTATTCAGTTAAAAAGGCGTCCACTGTGAGTCCACTGACCTACAGGTTGTCTTAATTTGTGGGGATATCTTCATCAAGGCTTATAATGAAGACTGAGTTACTTTTATTTCTTGACTCTTTTCTCTCTTTTCTTGATCTCACAAGTGGTCTTGTCTGCTTTCATTCAGCTTTCCTTTGCTTTGTATTAGTGTTTGTTTTCATCTATTTCTTTACTACAGTCTAGGTTAGCATCTTCCTTGCTCTGTGGCTCTATGAACTTAAAAATTAAACAAAACCTATGCAAAACAAGATCTTCTTGGAAATTTCCAAATGAAAATTTACACAACGACAAAGCTTAAAAAAATCAATGCAAATAATTTGATTTCACAAATCAGCATTTTGAATCAGGAAACAGTTGAGCCATAAATGACAATCACCTCTATGCATAATTTCTCTGTGTTCAACCAGGATCTAGTGGTGTCTGCACAATCCATCTCCAAAACAAACATTCTGACAAGCCATTGGATTTCTAAGGATCAGTGTTATGGATGAATGACCAGTATGCACTCAGTAAATTTAAACCAGATGCTGAAAAGTGCTGAGCATGTGCATTGCATTCAATTGAACTAAAACAGCTCTCTTATATCCACTTCAGTATCAGAGTATTTATCTTTTTTCATATACTCTATCCTTAAAGCTTTGTGTAGGTTTTCAGTAAAAAAAAAAAAAAAATGCTGCGATCTGGAATTTTTCTTCTTTACATGATATTATATGTTCACTTCCATGTGTAGATAGACACTTGGATTGCCATAAACTACCACATATAGAAGGAGAGGAAAAAATACACCTATCAGATTATGTATAGTTGCCTTATTACTTACAGTTTTGACTGTTATACCACTTATTACAATATTAACATATTTAGATATCATTTACAACTCTAATGATAATACAAAAATAGAAAATTAAAGAATGGTAAAATATCTCATTTTATTTTCTTAATCTTTGATATTGATATTTTTTGTAAATGCAGCAAATGCTTCAATTTATATTTTAATAAGCAGTTATAAAGAGGAATGCCTCCTATTGGATCCTAAATGACTAAAAATGACCTACTTTAATTTTATTCATTATCTCTAACTGTTATTAGAACCTGTATTTGACATATGTGGATATTATTTGATCTTTTCAAACCACATTCATTCTCATTAAGAAAGCCCCAAGACATTTTCTTTCAGAATATTTTTCAAATATTCTGAGATTTTGCTTGTTATGTGAAATGTGACAGCACTTTCAAGTTCTTTATTATAGTTTTTTTCTACAGCAAGAACCAATTATCCCTTCCCAGTACTAGTGTCTAATTTTGAACTCAATATTTAAGCAATTAGTATCTGTATCTGTAAATTAATACATCTATATTGCTAATGTAGTTTTAATCATACAAAATGAGTAAGAACAGCCTTTTTCACGATTGCTAAATGTAAAGAAATGTTTATTTAAAGTTAAAATGAAATTAAAGTAGAGGTGGGCAAGCAATGGATATAATTTTTTATGGCATTGCATCTTTTTCTGAAGACCACTTTAACAATACCTTTTTCAAACATTTGTCTGTTTTATACAAATTGTACTTATTTTCATCCTTCTGAACTCTGTATTTTCTGTCTGTCTAGACATCTTCATGACAGCCTCAAATCCATTAAAGTATTTGAATTTTTGATACATAAACATAGGAATATGCTGAGTAGTATGCTGAAAATATAGAAATTGGATCTACACAAAATTAAATATCAGATTTGGGAGTTATTATGAACAAACATTTTTTACAGATTTTACTTTTTGTTATAGAGCTCTCTTTTGGGGAAGTATCTGTGATATTTCACTAGATCAGAGGTATGAATCTGAATACGTACAGTTGCATCAGACTTCAAAACACATTTAATCAGTTATCTACTCTTCTTGCAAATGAAAATTCATTCCTTCTTTTTTTTTTTTTCTTATCCTGCCTGAAGAAAATGGGTAATAAAAAGCTGTACTACATGTATTTGAGTTCATTATTACCTTCTTATGTTAATCACCAATTAACAATTTCTTTCTCTCATGAATAAAAATTCTATAAATATTTTAGGTCTACTTGCTGATATGGTGAAGTTTAACTGACCTGCAGAAGGCTGTTGTTACATACTATTCATAGTGATTGTCTTGGACTGCCAATCCAGATATGCTGAAGAGGAAATAGAAGAGTTGAAAATGAAAAGAAAAATTACTAAAACTGCATTGAGTTTGCTATTCAGCTCAAATTTTCTATAATACATCATTTTTTTTCCTGATATTCAGAGATAAGTCTTACATTACACTTATAGCCAAGTGAACGAGCTGATGAGAAAAAGAAAAAAAAGATTTGTCTTATCATTTGACTATTCTAACAAGAATTTCCTTAAATACAAGGGCTGCTTTAGAAGTAATGCCTCCTATTTTATTATGTTGGCACACAGTATCAGAGACAGATGTTGGTGGCATGGCAGTAGAGGTTGAACCTTCCCACCAATATTGTTACATTTTGTTGCTGTGTGACAGATGGCAGCAGATGGACAGTCTGACAGAATGGCGTCTGATGTGGAAGTGTGTATGAGGTAAAGGTGTGTCACCGAATTCCTCCATGTAGAAAAAATGTCATCCATTGACATTCATCGATGCTTGCTGAAGGTTTATGGAGACCAAACAGTGCATGTGAGCACAGTGAGGTGGTGGGTGGTGCATTTCAGTAGTGGCAACAACAATGTGAAAGACAAGCCACATTCCAGATGGCCATGCACAGCTTTCACACCATGAAATGAAGAGCATCTTGATCTTGATCCGCTCATCCATGTGAATCAGCAGATTATGACCAGGGAACAGTATAGATGATGGATATCAACTTCAGTGCATTGGAAATGATGTTGGCAATGTTAGAATATCAAAAGTTTTCTCCAGGTGGGTCCCATGAGTGCTCACATAGGAACAGAAAGAACACCATATGCAAGTTTGTCAAGACCTACTGAACCAAAACGAGGCTGAAGGTCACAATTTCCTGGATCATATCATTACTGGTGACAAGACTTTGAACCAAAATCAAAACAGTAGTCTGTGGAATGATAACATGGGAATTCCCCATCAAAGGAAAAGTTCAAGATGCAGCCCTCAGTGGGTAAAGTGATGTGCACTGTCTTTTGGGATTGGAAAGGGGTGATCCTTCCAGATTTCCTGGAACCCAGACAAACCATCAGCTCTGACTGTTACATTGTGATCCTGTCTAAGCGGAAGGTTCAAAATTCCAGTCAAGCCAGATAAGACAAACATTCATTTGCAATGGGGTAACACCAGGACCTATGCCAGATTGAAGACTGTGGAGTACACACTGGAAAGCTGTGCTACCATTCAACAAGACCTGGACAGAATGGAGAGCTGGGCAGGGAAGACCCTGGTGACATTTAACACGAGCAAATGTAGAGTCTTGTACCTGGGGAGGAATAACTACATGCATCAGTACACGTCAGGGGATGACCTGAGCGGGATGAGCTCTTCAGAGAAAGATCTGGTGGTTCTGGTGGACAACAGGTTGGCCATGTGTTGTATTAGGCAAATAACGGAGCACTCGGGTTGTAACGTGGAAGGCCCTTCCCCATTTGCTTGTTATTGGTTGGCCTACTTACTTGAACCCGTGTCGTAAGTCAGGGAGGCTGTACTTCTTTGTTTTAATAACAATCTGTATGACCACTCCGTATATGGGCTTTTCGGAAGTGAGTGGCCAGAGTGGGATATTCAATATGATTGGCCAGAAGCTCGCGTGAGCTTCTGGAACAGTCTAGTAAAAGATAATAAATACTATATAGTTCTGTAGCTTTTACCAGTAAACATCATTTTGCTGCTCATCATATTGATGTGTAAAGTGCAGTTACTGGCCAGGACCGGGTTTTGGTTCTCTGCGTGCAAGGGTAATACGAAAAGGGTCGCCGGAGTTCGGTAACAGCCATGAGCCTACAGTGTGCCCTTGTGTCCGGAAAGGCCACTTATATCCTGGGGTGCATTAAAAAAAGCATGGTCAGCAGGTTGAGGGAGGTGATCCTCCTCTTCTACTCTGCCCTGGTGAGGCCACATTTAGATTACTGTGTCCAGTTCTAGGCTCCCCAGTTCAGAAAGTACAAGGATCTCTTAGAAGGAGTCCACCAGAGTGCCACAAAGGTGATAAAGGGCCTGGAGGACTTCCCATATGAGGAAAGGCTGAATAACCTGTGTATCTTCAGCCTGGGGAAAAGAAGACTGAGGGAATTTCTGATTAATGTTTGTAAATATCTAAAGGGAGGTGGGAGGCAAATGGATGACATCAGGCTCTTCTCAGTGGTGTGTAGTGATAGGACGAGGCATAATGACCTACAAATTGTACGTAGAAGTTTTCATACTACAT
Source organism: Numida meleagris (assembly GCF_002078875.1). Taxonomy (NCBI): domain Eukaryota; kingdom Metazoa; phylum Chordata; class Aves; order Galliformes; family Numididae; genus Numida; species Numida meleagris. Next base: position 64,507,932 of record NC_034409.1, on the reverse strand, counting down.
GCTGAATAACTTCTTTATAGTAAGGGTGACAGAGCACAGGAACAGGTTGCCCAGAAAGACTGTAGAGTCTCCTACTATGGAGATGTTCAAGATCTGTCTGGATGCCTATCTGTGAGACCTATTGTAAAGTACCCGCTTTAGCAGGGGAATTGGATTTGATGTTCTCTTGAGGACCCTTCCAACCCCTGTGATTTTGTGATTCTGTGAGTGCACTCACAGTCTTGTCTGGACTGTCCTACCACACCCACCATATAGTCCAGATTTAACACCTTCTAACTTCCATCTATTTGGGCCAATGAAAGATGGACTGCATGGACATTTTCCTAGCAATGATACTGTGCTAACAGCTCTGAAACAGTGATTCACCTTTGCTGGTACAAATTTTTATGAGCACACCATGGAGGCTCTTGTTCATTGCTGGTGAAAAAGCATAGTTAATGATGGTAACTATGTTGAAAATAGTGTTTTGTACTTGAGAATTTTCTCTATTAAATAGAGTTACTGTGTTCTTCGTATCTCTTCTGTGAGTAAGTTTTCATGGAAATAAATAGGAGGCATTACTTTCACAATGACCTACATAGGTCTTAGGTTAGATGGGAAAAGATAAATGTAAGTTAAGATTTCCCAGGCATTTCAAAAATCTAAACAAGAGATCATTCAAGAAGGGCAATGGTCCTGAATATTTGAAAAATTTAATGAAGTTCAGATCTATAGCCAATCATCACAGCTAGCTGGTGTTTCCAGCACTGTGAACCAAGCACCTGTAATACAGTTTATAACCCCAAAAAGTTCAGGTAGTTCAGGTGGTAGAGTCAAAATTAACCTGCTGATTCACTCACCATTCTCAAGAAACCACAGGCAGTCTGTAACTGGTTGACAAGGAAATAACATCAGAAAAAGGAATTTCAGTTTGTCTTGATGAGAAAGAAAATACATTCTGCCCATTCTCAATGCTTCATGATGGTGTGAGGGCACTGTGGTTAAAGTGGACGCTGTATTAAAAAAAAAATAGGAAAGTAGAGCAGTTAAACCAATTTCTGGCCAGGCCCTGCTCTCTAGGGTTCAAATGTTGCTTGCATAATCATTAACCTCCTCTGGCTCAGTGATCGAATCAGACCAGTCCTGTAATGAAATAATCCAACTGGGATTTGTCAGAGGAATTCCTGCCCTTCTATTAGCCTTTACCCAAACACACTGACGGGTGTTGAATAAAGCAAGACACAGAAGGTACAAAGCAACCTCTCTGCTTTGAATTTCTGACTTTTCTTGTTGACTCAGAGATCTGACTGCCCAACTCCTGTTGTCCTTAAAACACAGATAGTATCACGGTTTTCTCTTAAACCTGTTGTAAATAATAGTTTATAACATGAGCAAACATAGTCTTTTTTCCTAATCTTGTTCTTGGAAACAATTGAACTATTTTAGCCTATTGAGCCTGAGGCAGATATTCAACCCAGAAAATTTCAGCCCTTGTTTCTGAAGTCTGAAAAAATTATAAACAACTGAAATCGGGGTCACGTACTCCAAAGCAGTATTTAAGCAACTACAGGCATAGCTACTCTATCTAAAATGTCCATTTGTTTCATTAATGTGTGGACAGAAATGTAAGCACTTTGGAGCTTTCATTGAAAAAAATGTTGCATAAAACTTATGAAACATGTCCAAGCCAAAAATGTTAGGGAGACTAGCACTTAGCACAATGAAGAAACAGAGAGAAGAAGCTTAGAATTCATCCAGCTACATTTTGCCATAAGTGAAGGGTCAGAAGGATCTGGTATATGTATAGCTGTCTCTGTCCAGCTAGCAGATCAAGTACACAGTCTATGTGCTCTCTGCCTACAAGAAATAAACATGAAGAGTGGTGAGCTATCCAGAGAAGAAGGCATAACTAGGTAGAAATGGTTAGCAATGTGCCAGTGCAATATTTTTAAAAGCAAGCCGAAAATAAATGAGTAATTCTGTAATTTCTGTCCTTTTCTCAGCAAAACACTCTTTTTTTTTTTATGACAAGGACTTTTTGGTGACCCTTTACAACAGAGACAAATATTCCTGGTAAAGAAGCCTGATGTTTGTTTGTTTGTTTTCCAGTGTAAAATATTAACATAGGATTAGCAGTCTCCAACATACACCCTTCCTAATGGAAAGAAAAATTTTGGAGTTTCCTAGATGTAGATTACAGTAAATATGGCATTAAGTTTGTCGCTGCCCCCATTTTTATACTTTATGTTTAAAAATCTGTTATAGCTCTCATGAAATCCTCAGCTTACTGGACTGAGAGTGTACAGTACAGGTATATATAAAAAAAAAATGATGATTTCAAAATCTCTGTTGACTAGGTATATATGTAAGGAGAATGAAGATCCAAAGTCTGCTTAATTTATGCAATAGTAATTTGCTGTAATCCATAATGGACATCCCCCCTTCACTACTGTCTTCTTTCTCATCCCCAGTGCGTTCCAACAAAGCCATTCAGTGACTCAGGTTGTGGGAAAACATAGTTCTACCCTGGATTATTTCCACAGCCTGGACTAATCCACAGCCACACAAATCCTTATGCTTGGGAAGGAGAGAAGGGCTGGAATTATCACTGAGTAACCAGCTTACCTTAGTTTGAATGGCTTCTGCAGAAAAATTATTTAGTAGTCAAGAATAACTTGCAAACAGGAGATACCCAGCAGATAAACTACCCTTATTCTCCTGGTAGGAACTTGTTTCATTAGGCTTATTCATTGTAAGCTACAACTACACTTATTGCACATTTTCACTTAGGTGTACATGAATTATGTACTAATACAGAGTATTAACTACTAGTTCAAATTATTCTCAATTACAATTCTGGGCTCAGTGAAGGCCACCAAGATACTGGTTAAGTCTTTGGTTAGTCCATAGAAAGCTTCATGCTGTCACGACTTTGCTATTCATTGTAACTCTGATACTAGCTGTGAGAGTTCTACATCCTTTGTTACTACTTGATCTTCTTCTAACGCTAAATAGCGTTATTTGCTTTCATTTTTTTTCTTTAGTTTACATATATATATTTATAAATTGGAACCATTTCTCTCTCTAAATGTAGATTTTAACAATAGAGAGTCTGATTTTTTCATCATTTATGTATAAACTTAATTTAGCTACACTGAGCAAACACCTTTAAGGGCAGAAATCCTGTAGTTTATTTTAAAGAGCTTAGACTTCACTGAAGACTCTTTTTTCAGCCTGAAGATTTGTACCCAGTTCATTTTGGTTTCACACAGGCTTTGTAACCTTTGCTATTCTTTCTTTCACTGAGTACAAATATAATCTATAGAAATGTTAGTATTCATATAGTTCTTGATGTGCTCAATTGAGACATGATCTAACTAAATAAATAGATGAGCTGACACATCTGGCATATTCTGGAGCCTTGACATCACCTCTACTTTAAAGCATATACATAATGAGTTACTGTAATGCAGTTTGGCAGAAAGGAAGAAAATTATCACTGTGATCAATCTGGCAAAAGTGAAAGGTTCCCTATTTATTTACTGCTACCATTACTACCAGGACATAGATTCAAATTAACAGAATGAGATTATGAGTTTAGTTGACCTTTTGACATTTCAAGTATATGTTCACTCTTCATGCCATGTTCCTGGCTTCAGTTTGGAATATGATCTCTTCAACCAGGAGTCCATACCTTATTGACTACTCTTCCAGAAAATAAGTTATACTTCTAGATATTACTAAGAAACAACTCCTGTGTACAATCTCAAATCAATATTCAACACCATGAGGAAAACATAGCCTACTCAAGACACAGAGAGGAGGGAGCAAAGGAGGCAGAGAGGCAAAGAAGTATGGCCCACTGCTAATTCCAGACTGGTAGTTGCACGCTAGCTGACTCTACTGTTATAATGACATGTTACAGTTAAGACCATGATTAATGCTGCAGAAACTAAGCAGAGTAACCACTGAGATCATATTTTGGCATTAAGAGACTTTGCCACTGTGCTGGAGTTGTCTGCAAAGCTTCTAGAGTCTTCCTTAGCAGATGTCACATGCTTTTGGAAAACTCAGGTATCATTTTCTCAAAGACTCTCCCTAGCTATTAATGGGAACTGCCTGTGTATGTGCAGAGGAGGCTGGAGAACTAATCTGTGTTGAAAGGTTTTCTGCTGGTATGAGTGAGCATGAAAGTAAAATATATGTTTCTGAAGAAATACAGCCAGCCTGAATAATATTGAGAGATCTTTATCTCTTATTCAAATCATAATGACTATGTTTTTAAGAATTACATCAATTTTTAAACATCACTCATCTCTACCTTTTTTAAAATTCAAACGTGCTCTGCCTAGTCCGTATACATGTAAAAATGTAGTTTGCAGTTTGACAGGATATTATTGAACAGTATGTGAATTGGTTTAAAAGTAACCAGATTTGAAGCATCCATCAGTCAGTAACAGTGCACTCATAGGTCACTGAAGCTGTCAATTTCAATCAGCTCTGTAATTAAATACATCACCAATATAGATTTTGTGTAAGAATGTCACTTGTTCTTCAGATGTCGGCTACGAGGACAAATCGCACTTTCAGTGTCTTTGAACGTGCCTTCTAAATACAGTTTTTTAAAACAGCATAACATCTCCATCCATCTCAATCCAATTTGCTGAACAGAAATCTGTTTAACTAATACATAGTCTAAACACTGAATTAAAAAACAATGTATGTGTTTCTCTTTCTGTTTAAATGAACACTGCTATGCAGTAGTAGATATTATTGCTTCTCATTAAACTCTTGTGCTGATATTTGTCAAGTAAAAGAGCAAGAAAGAATAATACCTCATCAAAAAGAGAAAAATTGTCCAAATCATCTGTTATTAAAATTGCTTTCCTACATGTTCAAAAATAAAAGAACGGGGTCTTTAGACATGAGGAAATAAATCATTAGTTCTAATTTTGCTACATGAACAGAAACACAAGGCATTTTCAAATAGAAAGAAAAACCCATTTAGTGCTTTTGAGTGTCAGATTCTTCTATTACACTTGCCACTAGATTGGAAAAGTTTGAAACAAAGCTGTATTACCGAATATATATTGCCTGCCATTTGATTTAATCTTCAAATAAGCTTCAGGAAGAAGGTCCCTGGACAGTTAATCTTTAGTTTTGTAGCACACACACACTTTCAATAAGGTTACTAGGGAATTAGGCCTGGTAGGGAAGGGAAAGGAGTACTGTCTTATTCTAAAGATGCCTGTCGAGATCCCGCTTGCAAATTGTAACTTCCTTAATATAAAGAACTTTATTAGCTGTGTCTCTGCTGCAATAATCACACTGAAGGGGAATGTTCTTCATATTTTTTTTCCCTGGAACCAGATACTTGCCTAACTTATAATATATAAATACTAAATATTGTATATGTATTATATTTTAAGGCCCATTCCTGAAGCCTAGAAAATGCTACGGTTGCTGTGGCTGGGGATTCTGTAGAAGATGGGAAGGAATTGGTATTCTCAGAAACTATGAAAACTTGGAAACTGATGCCCTTAATGACTTCACCTTGACCAGAAGGAAGCTCTTGAAAAACTGAAATACACAAATAAATGCAGGGTTTCATTTTCTATATTAAATAATTCCCTGTAGCAATGGCAAAACTTTAGAACTCTTTTGAATGTTCAGATCTACATTCCCAACCCTATAGCATATGATATAATCAAATTTTAAAATAAATATATTTAACCAGGATATGGAACACAAAATGTCACAGTAGAATCCAGCTAAAATATTCCAAAATGTATGTCCTAAGAGGATAATGTATGTGTCTAACAGAATAGCAGAAAGGTAATTGATAAAGATGGAAAAAATGGAAGGAATAAATATACATTTGACAATTGATATTTTCAGGAAAAAACTAGAGCAAAACTGATAATATCATTTTTAAAGAAGGATTAGAGTCTAGAAGAGACTGGAAGGAGATTGCATCAGAGTGAAAGTTCTCTAGGTAAATTATAAGAATAAGTTTGGTATTGGTTCTTTAAACAATTTAAGAAACCTTAATGTCACATTAAGATTAAAGTTAGCAGGTGTCTCATTTAAATGCAGCAATAGGTTATAGTCTTCCATATTCTAAATTGGCAGGGTAAAGAAACAACCACGGAATCAAAATCAGTTTGTCAAGAAATGTTTAAAAAAGGGCTTGAAATTCATGGCAAAATGGTAATAAGGAAATAAAATTTTGAGGATAAGGAAATCTTCTTTTTTTTCATACATTGAAAACAAAGCCATAGTTTTTGGTAACTATTCTCATTGACGCACAGTTGGTAACATTTTGGCCATAGTTACTATCCACTGCCTTTTTTCATGTGTTAACTCACTGATTATCCATTTTATAATGCTACCAAAAATACTGTTGTTGCTTACAGTGCACTGAAGTCACTCTTCTCAGTTTGAAATGATTGCTCTCTTACTAGGGCTTAGGACAATGCCTCCTTTCTCATTCTCACTGAGCTGTTATTTGCCACTGAAGCAGTGAATCACTCTTCTTGAAACTGTGTTCTCTTTAGGCCTTATTGACTCTTTTCTTTCCCATTCTTCTTCTTACTTTTCTAATCATTCCTGCAGCATACTCCTTGGTGAACCCTCCTTATCCTCTTACAGTGTCCTTCTGTGGGGCCTTTGTCCTGTGTCTGCTTTTCTTTTCCATACTTTTTTTTTCTCTGGGTTATTTCATAAGCAAACACAAGCACAGTGAAGTGTAACGTGGATCTCTAATCAATATCTGAGACAAGTCCCCATCATCTTATGGGTATTGAAGTGCACCTCTTCCTCTTTCTTTCATGCTCAGGGCACAGAGGGTATACAAGAAAGAAAGAAGATGTGCACTTCAAAACACACACAGGCTGAAGATAGGCCTCACAGGAGTGCCTTGTTATCATCTGTAAAGCTACCTCCTGATTCATCTTCTTAAAACTTGGACCCTAACTGTGCTGAGATCGCTACTCTTTTGTTCTGTCTTCTGTGAGTGAATTCAACCATTGTCTTTTTCAAAATATTATTTTTATTTTTTAAAATGTTTACATTGTAAAATTCCTGGGGCAGGAACCCTTTTTGTCTTGTATTTTTACAGAGCTCAGCAAGTGAAATCCCAGATTTTGGCTACAATATACGGGGAGTGTGATGCCAGAGATGCTGATAATGCACAGAACTCCAGTATCTGTACCATAAAAGAGTTTGCATTTCCGATGAAAAGATGTAAGGAACCAGCAGAACAAAAAGCATTTGGTAATGTTCTAGTGTCTCTGAAAGGCACTTCCCTTATCCTTAAAAAAGACACTAATATCATCAACATCTGATCTCTCATAGAAAGAAGCATTGCAATTAGAAGGGCATTATTGATGAGTTAGTTCCTCTGGGAAGGGGCCAAGTGGACACATTACAAAAGTCCACATTCACATGGCCCCAAAGACTTGACTTTACCTATGCTCAGGCATGTTTCAGTATACTCTTCCTCCCTCAGTGCCCTAGAGCAAAATGGGCAGCATTCAGACCATAGTAAATTGATTACTGGAGAGAGGAATTTAAAAATCCATTTGACCAAATCATAAGAACTTAATCACTCTACAACCCAACCAGAGAAATTTAAATAGCATTTCAGGCACATTAACCTCAAATAGCTGATTTGAGCATTTTTTGTGGTCATCAGTAACAGGTGATAACTCAATTCCAATTTCTTGTGAATTATATTACACAGTTCAATATATTTCAAAGGAATTTTTCTATCAAGAGTATTACTCAACATCCATGTGAGTTTTAAAATGATAGTAGAGAAATATGATTGCATACAGTTTTTTCCTTTAGCTTTGTTTATCTTCAAGAACCAAGGAGATTTTACTGGGATATATGAAGGGTAACTGATAGTTTTACCTGACTGAATAAAAGCTCTGTAATATGTGAAGGCATGTTTAATAACCAATATAAGCTTTATGTGTAGATAGCAATGATGCAAATAACCCTGCTATTGTATTGTTTAAGTACTGGGCAGGAAACTTGCCACTGCTGTTAAGTGAAAGAAGCTCTGCTGCATTTGGTGACACTGCAGTTTTACTCCTGAACATAGTTTTTACTATCTTTGATGTCGTACAAGTAACATAGTAATGGCACAGAGGGAACATCTCAGCCACTTGCAATTCTTCATAATTATAAAAACTCAAAAAGAAATTTCACTGCTGACATACACCAAAAATTGGGAGACTGCTTTGGATTGTTCGCTCAATACAAGTAAAAGAATCAGGAGACCCTTTAAGCTTTGGTTTAAAGCCTGGAATTTCTTTTTTGTAGCAAATACCATTTTTTTTTTAGACGTTTTACTTCTGAATCAGTATTAACATACATGTAAGCAAAGGACTGAAGAATCTCATACTATCACTTACTTTCATCAAGGGTATTAAAGTGTTTGGCCCAGGAAGCACCAGGAATGTGAGATTTCTGAATGCAAGCTTCCAGCATCTGCTGAATGGGACCTCAAACTTTCTGGCTCTGGTTCACATTTCTCTTCCTATTGTGCCACTTATACAAACATAAAAAGAACATTTCTTCATTTATTTTATTCCAGATAAGTAAAAATGTGTGAGGAAAATTAATTTTGTGTTAGAGTTCTGCCTCTATAAAATTAAAATCCTGTAGTCCAATCTTGACATCTTAAATCATAGACAGCGGTTAACAACCCAAAATCTAATATAACTTGACACAAAACATTGCTTCAAATACAAAAGTTTCAGTGGTCCATTCAAAAATAAAATACATTTTCCCCCATAATGCCTCTACAAATGTATTATATTTCCACACAATATTTCAATGTTGACAGTGTAACATTTTTGATCAGATTTGCTTCATGGTAAGGGATTATTCTGTTCTTCCCCATGAAGAAGCAGCAGTTTACAACTTGGAGAATCAATGAGTTCCCCCTAACACATACAACTTCTGGGTATTGCAGAAAGTCCTCGTAATGAAATGTTCTAGATAATTTATCCCTTGTAAGGTAAGAAATTTTCTTTGAGAATGTCATCTTGAGCATTACAGTGCTTAGCCATTCTTTTCTAATACTGCAGTGTGATAAATAAAATGGGCAATGAAATTTACTATGACTCTCAATGGTGAAATTTAGTCTTAGATTGGCAACCATAATAAATATCCATGATTCTTAGATCTGGTTAACTGACCAGCCAAACAAGAAAGTGCTGGGGTGTCAAGCCTCTACAGTAATGATGGCTAGAGTAGATATAGTAGCGGGGGACCACACACTTCTGCTTTTTAAATGCATGCTCCCAATGTATGAGCAACATTCAATTTTCATTAAGCTGGATTTTATTTCAAAATAAAATCTCCAGAGAAACAAAAGAATCCAGGGAGTCTATCTAGAAAAAAAATGCTGAGCTGACCATGAAGCAGACAATTTAAAATATGCACCATGTGTTTTCTCATACTTCTCTCCATCAGAAGTGAACAGCCAGTATTTCAAGGGCCAAGGAAGTCAAATGACACTGAGAAATCTGTTATTGATTTCAGTGGTGACATCTCTTCTGTGGATATTACCCTTCAGGAAATGTTTACTTCCCTGACCCTTCCCAAGGATACGTTCTGAGAGAGGAATCTTTTATTTCAGTAATCCCTGAATGTAAAGAGCTTCTAAGTAACTCTTGGACCTTGGGAAAGAACAAAAATGTCTTGCACAAATGTACTTGGAAGCAAAACAGCAAATCAGAATCAATTTGCTGGAGACGAGGGCTACTATTCTTGTGTTCGTCCTTGCAGCATACTTGCTGATCTGCACAGCTTATCATCTTTTTCATCAAAATATAGAGCAGAAAAGGAGCAGATGAGAAGATTAGAAACAGGGAAGATAGAGAATATGTGAACAGTTCCCTCTACCTCAGATATTCTTCAAACTTGTGACTGAGAGGTGCCCATCCTACAGGAGATGCTCTACCAAAGAACTATGCTGTGAGACAGGATATGCTGATGTACAGAACTGTCATGCACCTTGGTTTCCAGCAGACCTCCTGAGACCTGAAAGGAGTAGTAGTTTACATCCTTCCCTTTTCATTTTCTCAAAGGTAAAAACCTGCTTCCCTTAAACAGGATGAAGTCAGAGGGCAAATGAGGTAGAATCCAAGATTTTCTAACACAGGAAGTTTAATCCTCCTTCCCCCCCAAAAAAAGGAAAAGCAAAGGAAAAGACAATGCAGATGCATCATTTAGCAAAGATCTTGTTGCAAAATTCCATTTTTTTTTCTATTTGTTGGCCATGCTAGGGAAAAAAACAAGGATTAAGAATTAAAAAAATAAAGTCAAAGTTTGATCTTAGTGTGACATTTTCAGAACCAGTAATTTGATTTAGGCATTAAAATATCTCTTTTAGCACTCAGCACTGGATTCAGCTAGAACATTTTAAGATATTCTTACTTCAGCTTTTACTGTCATAAGGATAAATGAGAAACTTATGGAACCCAAGACAAATGTGAAATAAACAGAATTTCCTGGACAAGGCAGAAATGAGAGAACTGCAACATTTGAGAGAATATTTTTTTAAAATGATATTCTTTGTTCCATGGGATCCTGTATTAATTTCTCAATAAAAGCTACTAATAAAAATACATTAGACTTCTGGGGAAAAAAAAAAAAAGAAAGGGATTTCTGTAAGTACTCTGAACTTGCCGAGTCAGATGAATACTGTCATGGTCAGACAGTTAAGTATCATTTGTATAGTGTTGACTTGGACTGACACTTGATCCAGTACAGAAGACTTTGTTTAAGTCCTGAACTTAGAGGTTCTACTAGAATTAAAACAACGGAATTTCACCCATGATGTTGGAATTAAACAAGGAACCATGTGATGTTAGATATGTCTTTTAATTTGCTGCAGAATCATAATAAGCAAAGGGGATTCATAGATGATATAACTCACAATATTCCTGCACACTAATATAAACTAAGCTTACTTTCACTCTAAGCAGGCATGAGCTTGATTTGTCCATGGTTCAAGCTGTCTTGAAGCCATTTACTGACTTAATTTTGTGTAATGCATCCTATCTCACAGGAAAGCTTATTTGCTTGCCTCAATGCTATTCCAATATGTCTGCACACATCTTGGCTTGTGTTCAGACTGCTCAGAGTGCAGGGAAACAGAATGTATACCTGGCTGAACAATGCAAGGTACACACGTATTAGGGATAACAGAGATGTAATAAAAGAAGGATGGATAAACAAATTATACTGTGAATACTGTCTTTTGTTTTCTCACCCTTTTGGTACAGGACAAGAAATAGACACACACAAGCAAAACATTACAGTTGATTTTGGCTATAATTTGAAGAATATCCAGTTTACAGATTATTAAATTAATGACAATCTAACCTTGAAAACACCTCTATCTGCTGAAAGAGCAACACTCCATCACCTGTTTTGATTCATTAATGTATCATTTAACTTGGTATGACACATGTTCAGCAGTTATAATTACATTATGGCCTCCCTATTACATCAGCTCTGCTCCAAGTTTCTGTCACCGCAAGTCCAATTTTCAACACAGAGAAATCCAGTGCACTCTTTCCTTATTAGTGTCATCTTTAATGTAGCACAGAGTCTGAACCATTACTTGGCACTGAGAGTTTAACAGCAATTAACCCCTGCTCTATCCCCAGGGAGAAGTACATCAGCAACTTGCCAAAACACTGTAAACAAGCTGGCCAAGATCAATGCAAAATCATGCTGGCAGCAGAGCACCTACTGTATTAATTTAGGATATAGAAAAAGAGAAAATAGTCTGCATGAAATTGACCTAAAAGGATGGCCCACACAGGTTACAAGATTTTCTTAAAGCTGAAAAGGGAAAAATTAAATCCCTAGGCTACTTGCTTACAAACACAATCTTTCCTGTTTTGGCTCTTAGACTATACTGATCACCAAAGGACTGACAATTATACCAGAGAATAAACGTTTATTACCTGCTAACTGGTTCTTAGCGGAGGAATTAAATACATTTGTAGTGCTATCAAAAAGAAGGTAGCAAAAAGGGCGAAAATGCTAACTTCTCTTTTGTTTCTGATTAGTAAACAGTACAAAACCTATCAAAACCTGAAACGAAGGTTAAGGTTCTTCCCACCAGGGAACAGAGCAGGACAAAACCACGGACTTCAGAAGTCAATGAGGTCCCTCTCACCAGCACCTGCTGAATCACACAGAACATCCGAAATTGTGAAAGCAGAACAGGCGTGGCATGGGGCACAATGGATGCCTCACAGGACTGCCACCGCTCACTGGTGGTCATGACACTTCTCTGTCCTGCTGTTGTTAGCAATTAGCAAGGCAGGAAGAGCAGCAGCTATACAATGAAGTAACTGCACCAAACTGCAAAACAATGTTTCAGTCAGGACACACAACTGAAAAAAAAACACACGCAAATGTAGCTCATACAGGCTGAACTGACCTAAGGTGAAATATTCTTTCATATCAAGGGCATTTGTTCTCGACTTTTTTTTTCATGTCATGATTTTCCTCCACAAAGTTTTTATTTTTCCACAACCCATACATTCATCTGGAAACAAAACAAAACAAAACAAAACAATGCAACAAACTGTGACAAACAAAAAACATTTCCAAATGAGAATTCACCAACACAGTCTTCCTGGTTATAAAATGGAAAAACATGCAGGAGAATTCATTTAATTAAAAACTTCTAAAATCAGATTGTTTTAATAAAGATATTAAGAAGTCAAATTCTTAATTCATTAACCTCAGTATCCTACATAAATGGTACAGTGTAATTATAAATCCTAATTAAAAATTTAAAGAATGTAGGAGTCAGACTGCTGCTATCCCAGAGGGCTTTTAAGGCTCCTGGTAGACACAAGCTCGTAGAAATGGTAGCAAGACTGGAGTGGAGTCTATAAACAAAACACAAGAGTATGGTCATATAGGAAGTCGGTTGTACTGCAGGACACAAGTCCTGGTTGTCACAAGCTAAGGTCAGGTTCTGGTCCTAAAAGTTTCCAAGTTTAGTTGGATGGGGAAGTTTCTCTCTGAGAGAGAGAAGATAGAGGAGAAAGAGAATGGTAACCGCAAGTGAAATAATTTCAACAGAAATATCTCTGCCTTTAAATCAAAAAGTAACTGTGATTACAATGACTTTGAAACAGATGAATCATTGAACAGCCTTGTTTCATCAGCAAAAGGCAAAAAGTAAATAGTAGGAAGTGCAGCCCTTAAGAAGGATGTTTAAAGTACTTTGGGCTTATTGATCTTCTATACTAGAAGTAACAGAAATAAGGACTTTTAAGCATGAAGACTTTAAAGTCAGTTGGTTAAAAAGACAATTTTTATGCTTAGAAGAAAGCACTGGTGTAGCAAAAATGCTATGTAAGTGCTGAACAAAATTACTCAGAAAAAGAGAGAAGGAAGGTTTACACTAGAAATTTTCTAAACAGTGGCTATTTCTCCATTGGAACAACCTGATAAGTGGGGACTTTCAAAATAGGTACTGTTGATTTAATTATAGAAATGCATGCCAAGGATCTACATGAAAAGTACCTACTATACTAAGCCGTAGTAACACCATAGCATGCCAGTTTAATACTGCTTTAGCATTGGGCTAAAGCATGTAATGTCTCTTTTCAACCTTTGCAGATTTGGACTGGTTATTTCAAAAATATAAATCTAGTTAATCTACTAGCATGTAGTTAAATCTGCTTTTTCTGTAATTTCACTAGGAATTGTCAATTCTTTCATTTTTGAAAAGTCAGGTTATAATTTAACACCTCAGCTCTAAAATTTTGGATTAGTCGCTCTTAAGATATTTGCTTAGCAGTTTTAGTATATGATTATTTCAAAGAGCATCCATACAGTTCCCCCCTGATATCCAGTCTGTGTGTGTTGAGCTAGGTTACAATTTCATGTAGATATGAACGTGTTTAGCCAGGTTATTCATTTATTTATTTCTAAGAAACTAGAGTAAAAATACACCTAAGTGGTGGGAATTTAAGTGGAAAACACAGGATGGATTTAATTTGCAATGTGCTAATCTGGAATTGCTAATTTTCCTTCCCTTCCCCTTCCCTTCCCTTCCCTTCCCTTCCCTTCCCTTCCCTTCCCTTCCCTTCC
>NC_034409.1:64399437-64493439 GCF_002078875.1 Numida meleagris | reverse complement strand
CCCCTTCTCCTTCCTTTTCCTTTTTTTCTTTTCTTTTAGTTTCTTTTCGACTTCTTCTCTTCTCTTTTCCTTTCTTTTTCTTTTTCCAGTGGTAAACTAGATGAATTTAATGATGAACTGGATCTGAGAGAGTGAAGCAGTGTACAGCTTGCACAGCTATTTTGCAGCAAATATTCTTAGCTGCTCGTGCAAACTTCGTATTTCACATTAAGGGTTTATCAGCATCTGTCTAAAAACAAAGCAAAAAATATTTATACCAGTAAATACAAAGATTTATCTGGAAATATGACTATATTCTATTTTGGCCTGTTCTCCAAAATAAGTTGCAGTACAAAATGCATTCTGTCCCTCTTGTATTTGTTGTTCTTATGCCCAAATAAATTTAATGTAATGGAGGGAAAGAAACAGACTGTAAAGTCCTAGCTTAAAAAAAAAATCAATAATTTGGCAATATATTTAAACACTGCTTAGCCCCTTTAGTCAACTATTTCTAAGTTGAGAGTCACAGATGTTAAGTGCTGTTATGATGCCAAGTTAATTTCCTGAAAATGAGTGCCTGAGGTTGGATAAAAAAGATTCTTACCAACATTCAACATGACTGATAAAATAAGAAAACAGAATTTAGAGGAGATAAAAGAAAAGGTGATACTAGTGGAGGGACGAAGATTATTAATATTTTCTCCTGCAAGTAAGTTAATCATAAAGACCTTAACACAGAGATACTGTTGAAAAATAGTTCCTTGGCATGCTATTTCTTTTTCCACCTCATCTAGGAATATATGCATTAGCTCGTGTACCTATGCTCTCTGCAGAGTTGACTTTTCCATAAGACATCACAGAACTTCCACACTGCACCATATTTCTTGCTTCCAGAGGAGTTCTAGCTGTATTAGATAACCCATCTGGCCCATGGAATAGAATGGGAATGAGTTAGAAAACAAAAAATCCCTAGGAACACCGTTGCAGCAAAACAAAGAATAATATGGAACTGGCTCATTATTAACTGTTTCTGGCCATTTGAACAAACTAAGATTTTTTCTCAGGTCAAACAAACCCCAAACTAAATAACTTGGGCTTGGATTTCTTCATGTAAACAAAACAAAACAAAACAAAAATCTGCAGAAATAAGTTTATCCTATAGAAATTGTTCCTTTAAAGAGAGATTATTTTATGAAAGAAAGTTGCCAACTAGTATTATCCCTGACTTTCAAATCTCAAATCTCCTTGGTCTAAAAATGATAATAGGAAGATTCTTAATTTTTTTTTCCCAGTATTTCCCATTCATCTGCTTGCATGCCTCCTATTGATAACTGAAAGCTATAATTACTAAAACAAAAAGCAATAGCAACAAAATCATGTTTGATCAGTCTATCAGTAAAGTAAATGCAAAGTTAACTGAACTAATACTGTGCAACTCACTTCCAAAAAAGAATAGCCCTGGAACATTTCAAGTCATCTTTTAACCTGTCTTTTAATGTTGACAGTTGGTCTGGGCACTTCTGGAGATTTCCAAATGGAAGGACGAATCCAAAACCTTATATCAAAAGATAGAAGTAGGATGAAGTCAGGATTGACAAGAAGAAAGTGTTAGGACCCAAAGATACCACAAAACCTGCTGGTTTGATCTCTTGCATACCACTAGTTACAGAAGTTCACCTACCTTTACACTGCAGCCAGCTTCTACTTGAAAGCTGTATTACATGAGGTATGCAAGCTAGGTGTAAAAACTTTGGTCCACATTTTTCTGTGCTGTTTTAATTTCCATGACGAGAGGACTGTTTGTGTATCTAACACAGATATGTGTGGATTTAATTTCTTGCCACTGGTCTTGTAGTACTTGTTTCTCTTATTTCAATATCACAAGTGTCTCTGCAAGAAGGAGTTTATATGCTGTAATCAAATATTCCTTGATCTTTCCTTTAAAGAGCTAATACTGTATTTTTAACATCTTGCAGCAAAGCACTCTTTGTAGACCTTGTATAGTTAGGGAAGCTCTTCTCCATACTTCTTCCAGTTGTTTAATTTTGAAATAAGATACAGTACATGATTGTCTTGGACTTGTTTAGTCATCCATAACTCTGAAAAAGGATTATGAAAGAGAATCAGTTATAGGTTAAGCCAGCAAGGTACTGGCATAAATGACAACATCTGAAGACACAGGAGTATAGGGTTATCACTTGAGAGATCAGCATCAAAGTTTCATTTTGCTTCCTTTCTCCTCTAAAGACTGATGATGTTAAGGTCATGATTCAGACCCATAGTTTTGACATAAAGCACCTTGAAGTTTACTACTTTTCCTCTGACTTTCATCAAATGTCAGAGTCAGCACATATGTCTTCTCACAAAGTAAAAGTCAAATTACAGGTTTGAAGAAATTCCTGTGAACTGAAACCAGATAGTTCTGCTCAGCTTTATCTTTATCCGTGGCTGTGTAAATCTTTCTTTCTTGCAATTCTTCCTTCCTCGTTACATTTGAGTCTTGAGTCACTGAGCAACTGTTTCAGACTCAGAATCTAAATTCTTTCTCATCTTTTTTTCACTCTGATTGGTGTCATCTGTAATAAAATAAAATATATTTCCAAGAACTAAAACATGAAATCACACCCTGAGCTGAAAACAAAAGTTAAAGAGCATGTACACTTTATATGTTCTGCCTAATACAGTTATTCTCAGCTCAAACCATGGAAAAACAATTGGCAAGACTTAAAAAAGACTCTAATAATGGTTGGTAACAGTATATACCTGGAACTTTTCACCTTCAGAATGGATTTGATCCAGAATGAGAGCAATTTAAAAGAAATACTGACTTCTGGATTCCTAGTGACCTGTGTAAAAATGAATAAATAATCCCAGCTGCTTCCTATAGGGCATCGCTGAAATTGTCAGCACTGCTGACAGACTAAACAGCACCATCATTGAAAGGTGTAAAACATTTTTAACTTATCAATTGAGCACATATAAGTAGGCCATGGACTATCCAAAGAAACTGAAATCCTTCCAAGTCCATGGCAGATTTAATTACATCCCACAATCCATCACTTAGTGTATGCATGAATTTTCAAGTGGCCCATACAACTGTGCATCAGGATATGGGTTTGGATGGCAAGTCACCAATTTGCTCAGGCTAGTCACAGTCTTAGGTCATTGGACTGATATAATATGATAGTTCTGGCCTCCCCTGGAATAAATGGACAGGTGTGATGTGAGGGAAAAAAATGAGGAGTAGAAAAAACAATGATTTTCTTTCCTATAACAGAGCTGGACAATGCAGCTAATGTCACAATTTGTTGTTGGCATAGACTAGCAATCAGTGGAAAACAGGGTATTAATGGAGGAAAAGGATTTGTCTCCCAAAGGTAGATCTTAGAGATATCAGAGACATGTCATGAACAAAATAAACATCAGCTCTTGTATACACCTATGTGAAAATTCTGATTTTACTGGAAGAGCTGTTCAGTTATAAAAAGCATAAAGTTTCAGCACATAGAAGCTATTTGTAGATGGCTAAAATAAATTGCGATCCAAACATTTTGGGCACTGGAACAAGCTCCCCAGGGCAGTGTTCATGGCACCAAGCTGGCTGGAGTTCAAGAACCATTTGGGCAACTCATACATAGGCTTTGAATTTTGGGTGGTTCTGTGTGGAGCCAAGGAGGTGGACTCAGTGGTCCTTGTGTGTCCCTTCCAACTCAGGAGAGTCTATGATTCTATGAAAGTGACTAATATGTCAAATCAACAGCTGTATTTTATAATTAGCTAAATCATTTAGAAGAGCTGTTACCAACAAAAAATTTTGCTTATTCTCTTCTGTCATTGCAATTGTCCACTCTCTCTTTTTTCCCCACCTAACAATTACCTCTATTCCTTGGACTTATTTGAGATTTGCCCTATTCACCTGAGACTGTGATGGGATGGCAAGCAAACATACATACCACTTGTGTTGTGTATTAGGTGTGTTACGGGGTATTTGGGTTGTAACGCGGAAGGCCCTTCCCCTCTAATGTATCTGCTATCTTAGTCCAGTCAGCAATCTGGACCCGCCCACCAGACCCGCCCCATCATTCCCACCCCCTTGCCTTCCGCGTTACAACCTGAATGCCCCGTAACACGCCTAATACACAACACACTTGCTTCCCTAGATCTCTTAATTCCAGTATATCTCAAGAAATTTTTGTCAGCCAAGTCTATAGGAGCTATCAAAGCAGCAGTGGAAATGATTTCTAAGTTTAGTGCATTTCCAACATAACCATAGACAAATAACTTTTGTATGTGTAAAATGGAGAAGATAGTTACTTACTTAAAATATTATGTAAGAAGGAAATAAAATGTACTGACAAAGCTCTTTGACACCCTTTGTATCACACTGTATCACAAATGAAGGATATTACTAATTACAGATATTTTATTAACTGGATATGTATTCCATTTTAATCACTGTATAGTAAATTGAGTATTTGGATCTTTGGTTCCAGAGTGTGGTTAATGACAGAAAGCTAGCAACTAGGCTGCTGGTGCAATATAACTTTCTCTGAATGCCATTTCTAAAGGAATATGTTAAACTGACTGAGAGCAGAGGCCAAGCGGTTTTCTCAGTATCAGAAGTGGTCCTCTTGGTTAACAACAAGTACTGACAGACAACAGTCCTGCTGCTCCACAGACTAGAGATTTCAGTGTAAGTGACCTGCAGTCTCTCACTGTATTAAGCTATAAATGAAGAGGAAGCACAACATTATATACTGTTGTTCAAATTTTCAAACAATTTTCAAAATCTCCACTGAGATCCTAAAAAAAGTGAATATGCCTCAATCCTTTTCCGTACTGAGTAGGATCTCAGCCATGGATTAAGACAATAGGGTTGGGATCAGTTCTCCTAACTTCTGATGTTTTTTAGATGCTCTGGCCAACTTTGCTGCTTAAGGTTCTTGTGATTGATTGAGGAAGAGCAAAAGGCGCTTTCAGGCTCCAGACAGATAGCTGTGTAAAGTAGTCAGATTAAAAAAATGTAGCCAGCAAGCTCAGATGAAAGTGTTCACACTGCAGCTATCTGAAGTCAGGTAGGGTGAATCTTGCAATAAAAAGCTGTAACAGACTAGATCTGTTTTGGTGAAGGTGATTCTTATACTGCTCTGACAAGTAGTTATACACCTCTAGCAGTCTACAAACAGCAAACCCACCCCACAATACTAGCTCCAGCCTGCAACTTTGGCATGTAAGGAAATCTGTAAAAACAATGAGGCTTCCACTTTCAACATGCATATGATGAGTAAGTAGATGAAACCATAACAATTAGAAACTCAAATTCTGAAAAAAAAGTTACACATAGACCATGTACCTCTCTTTTTGATATTTTTTTCCCTCTAGGCATTAACTAGTCTTGGACAAACCCTCCTTTCAACAAGTTCAGAGTTACCTTAATTTTTGAACTTCAAATGAAGTGCAAATAAAACACCAAACAAACTTCGATGTTGCACAATTGTCAGTGGGGCGCATTTTAATAGTTAATGACCTGGACACCTGTGAGTATCTCAAGAAATAAAAAGAATTAATTTAAAAGGAATTATTGACATAATATAACACATGATAGTCTGTTAATAAAAATGCATACTTCTAATTGAATGCTGGAACCTAGCCAGAAACTAAGCATAACTTCAAAAGCAACAGCTGGGAAAGCATCTTTTAGGTTTTAATTACAGTAGCTCGTAAGCCACTTATCTTTTCAACTTTTTTCTTCAGAAAGCACTTCTGTTTCATAGAAGTCAGTTCAAAGGTATTTGCAACATGTAGTGTAAAGAACTAGCTCTGACAGTCAAACTTCACTTGTAAATTTGGATTCCGGACTGAGACTATTCTCAGTCTCGTCAACTATTCTCATCTTTGAAGTGAGTCCCATCTGAGCCTGATACAACACAGGCTTTGGGCTTGCTGCTCAGGATTTTTCTGTCTCCAGAAGCATGATAAGAATTTCTATCATACTTATCTATTACTTATTATTATGATTATCTTAGGGCTAACACAGAAATTGAAGCTTCATTTTGCAAGTATTTTACTATTCAAATGCATGGTGAACATATATAATCCTGGATGATGCAGTCATGAAAGCGAAAAGGAACTATTTAAGAGTTTGGGAATGGGCATGAAGACAGATGTGAGACTTGCAAAGTGATACATTTTTTAGCTGGATGCAGAAGGATGTTATGCTTGTGTTTAGGAATAAAATATGAAAACCTCATTGACTAGATACAGATTAAAATTTCAAATGAGTGAAAATGATTTGCTAGAGTGGTTACCATGCTTGTCATTTTTCAGAAACAAGTCCAGAGATGGTTAAGACTTATTTTATCTAACATCTGAATGCATTTACTTTAAACTTTCTCTACCATTATATGAGACACAATCAGAAAGAGGAAGTGAAACAGAAAGAGTCACTGAAGGACTCCTCCCAACCTGAATCATGTTTCTATAGCCCATCTCTGTTCACCGAGCAGAAATCTGGATCATTTCCTTAGACAAAGCACCAACATTTTAATTGGCTAAAAATGAAATTTCTAAATCTGTCTTCCAGTGTCTCTGGGTTTATGCAACAGCTCTCTCCCAAACGCTAGGAAATTAACTGTCTTTCATTTAATGATAGAACCTCATCCTTAAGACCATTCATTTTCCTCCTAATAAGCACGGGAAATACATCTCATTTAAAATCCCACTGAGACAAAAAAACAAGCTATAAAAACATTAGATAACCACCAGAAACAGATTTTTTGAAATATTTCTGAAAAAAAATCATGAAAAAATATATATCAGGAAATGTATAGCAGGATGATCTTTAAAGGTTTCCTAGAATGCTGTGGATGCAGTGAGATCTTGTAATACATGCAGTGAGGCATAAAATATTATACACAGTTTTTTAAGATACATTCATTTCTTACATGGAATATAAGAGTTAGGAAGTGTCATGGAAGGGGACTGAAACTGAAGAGCTCTGGAGTTCTGTTCAGTCCCACAGAAATAACATACATAGGAGCATCATAAGTTATTGAACTTGCTGGGGGACTTTTTGGACTGTGTTATATAGAGTATGCTGATAATTATATTAGCTATTAATTAAATGCTATATATAAACAGCTAATAGAAAAGACAGATGCTTTTACCTTTTTTGTAAAAATCATAATTTCTTTTAGCCACTTTGTAGCTTTTCAAGACATTATTCAGACACAGGTTACAGGAAAAGAATGCAGAAATACTTGTGCTAATCTTTTCAACTTGTGGATGAACTTCAGGTCAGGTTTTATCAAGAGATCGAGGAAAAAAAACCACTAGTGTGGTTTATGTTAATCTGTCCTGTCTTTCCAGAATGAACAGAGCCTCCAGGACAAAAGAAAACAGGTAGGAAAACAGTGGCTCTCACTTCTAAGACATGTGTGAATCTACCAAAAATAAAACAACAAGAGCCTGAGCAACAGATTTGCGAAGAAACGCTTTTGCACTTGATTTCAATCTATGAGGAGGTGGCAGAACTGTACACTGATCCCCGAATCCTGCTTTCTTGAGCCAAAATTTTGCTAGTTATATAACAGACAGGGTATTCAATAAGGGAAAAAAATCATACCTGAGAATATGCATACCCAACTACCAAAATACCAAAACTTCAGTCAGCATCAATACAATCAAGACACTGAATGCAAAGTTTATCATAAACTTTGGGTGGCTATGCCCATTGTTGTGAAGTCTTATCTGAATAATTTTTAGTTATGGAACCATAACATCTTTAATAAGGAGGGCGCAAGATATTTCAAGAAGCTGTGCATGCTGCATTTGCACCAAATTATATGAAAGAGTTAACAAAGAACCTGAGATCCCGTGCAAACAGGATGAGTGGTTTGTTCATTATAAATGAAGGTGAGGAGCAGTTCAGGATGCATATAAACTAGCAGCCTTGCTTGAAAGGCCAGCACCTTTCAAGAATAAACTCTCTACTCATTTCAGTGTACCCTTCTAGGTTTAGGGTCAGAAAGCATCCTAAATGCAGCTATTGTATCTAAAGCACACTTTACATCTTTCAGCTTTGCCATGTACCACTTGTTGTTTAATAAATTTGTGTTTAGAAGTGCAAATAACTTGGTGATTAGGTTTTTAGGGGAATCAACAAAAACATTTTGGCACAAGTAGCACCTGCAAAAACAATAAGATTTCCTTTCTGAGAGTTTGACCTTCTGCTTCATTGTAATTACAAGGACTAGGACAATCCTGAGGTAAATACTGGGATCATAAAAATCTTGGGTTATAGATGCTAGTATAATCCAGTCTATCCTAAGGTTACAGTAGAATAGGAATCAATTTTTAAACACTTATTTCACTTTGAAATGAAATTGTTCTCAATTTGCTAACAAAGCCGTCTTTGATATGTGGATTCCGTCCTGAAGACAATCTTTTCTGTAATATGCAAGTTTTGCTTTTTGAATTAAAATAAGCAATTAGTTTTCTGTACTTCTTTTGTCGCAAATATTTGAGGGAAGAGGGAGAAATTTCTAATGACATACATCCATTTAGATGTCACATAGTTTTGTATGTCCACTAAATTAAGGCGTAATTTACTGTCATGTCTTTAAGAATTTGGCATTTCTTCTGATTTCTATTTATGATAGTTCTGGAGGTCATGCTGTGAAGTACTTTTGTCTGCTTTAGGATCACTTGCATGTGACAAATGCATTAGTTTTTTAATACCAGAAGTGGACATATAATTTGATGAAGTAAGTCTTTGTGTCATCAGCTGTTGTCTGCCATCACCTCTTTACAAGCGCACTCAAAAGGAGGTCACCCTCAGCTGCCTTGATGATCCAATCTCTTTCTCTCATGTAGACAAAAGCTTGCTCAAAATCAACAGACTTCAAATGGGGTTTGGATTGAGACTGTAAAGCTAACAATTTCTGGAGCTCCTTCTGTCATCTCCTTTCCATGAGAAAGAACAAAATTCCTGAGAGCACACTGGTCTGTGTTCACAGCTCCTATTCTCCGCTGGCAGGGACCTGCATAACCCTTTCAGCCTGGTGTAGGTGATCTGACAGGCAGCACCCATGAACACAGACATGCTGCTAGCATGTGCACAATAAAATTTACCTTCAATACCTCAGTCCTACATGTTACCAAACACCTTTCTGAAGTCACTGTATTTCCACAACCATTGCCCTAAACCAAGAACTCTCAGTGTAACTCCTTTGAGTTCAGCTGAGTTATTTCATGTGAGAAATCACCTCTCTACATTCAGAAATACGACCATCTCATTAAAGACCTATTTATGTTATTAGATAAATAATTTATTGAACAAAGCTGCAGAAGCTAGTGAAATACAGCAAAACGTTACTCTTCACATACATTATTTGGTAATGGAAACTACTGTCAAAGAGTATATGTGAAATACTCTATACGATCTGGGTTGTTGCATATCTGGCATATACAAATATAAGGAGTGAAAGAGTTTTGAGGTTATCTGGGTCTAAAAGTAGATCTCAATTTCCAGGACTTAATAGTTCAGACGCAGTGAGATTTGGGTTGAAATCATCACCACTCTCCTCTACAATTTCAGCAGCCTCAGAAACAACATTAACATTCTGTTCAATGGTTCTTAAAGTCAATTCCTTCTATTAACATACATGTCTCTTTTTTTTTAGTATTCTAGTTGGCACCGTAACAACAATTTTTCTTTTCTGAAAAATTAAAGGACATATGTAACTACAGTAGCAATGTCATGAGTATTACCCATGAATAGATCTAAACCTTTAGGAGACTCTAAAATATGATTTTACCTACTACTGACTGCAACAGCAGGGGAAATCAAATCACTCATGAATGTCTTATTAGAGCAATCTCTTTCTGACACTTATCTTACATCTCACTTTTATATCTTTAGTGTGTTTTCAAATTAATATAGGGCGTTACCAGAAAAATATTTTAAGAAAGAATCACTTTAATGCTTTCTAGAAAAAAGTATTACATGTGAAATTAAAAAAAAAGAAAAAAGAAAGAAAGAGAGAGAACTCTGGAACTGTCATACGAACTACAGATCTCTTTTGCCTAAAACCTAGGGAGTTGTCCCTATTGCAAACTGCATGAAAGTTGCAGTCTCTAAACCTTACTTATATTTTCCTTTCTTTCAGTTCTGTTTTCAGAGTGTTTTTTCCTAAGGATTTCCAACTTGTATGTTATTTTTCTTTTTACTATGGATGTCTATATTGAAAGGCAATAAAGCAGCAGAAAGAGCAGTGAAGTGTGGGGTTTTGGTTTCTTGTTTTTATTTATTTCTAAAGGACAAAATAAAATAATTTTTCTTCTTGTCAATTTAAGTTATGCAATTTGCCAAAGAACTCTATGACACTGCAATTCTACCACGTTATTTATATATGTCTTCCAGTCCAAAGCATAACTGATATGTGAAGCTCAGAGAGCTCGCCTCGTAGACTGCATGAATTGCCATGACTATTTATTTCCCTTGCCTAGATTATCTCCCTCTTCTTTCCACAGCTAGGGGTAACAGTCAAGCTTTTCATCTTCATTTTGAGGTTTTTGACACATGGGTGTATGTCCATGTTCTACCCCATATAAGGATAACAGTGATTACGGATTGCTACATGGTATGATTGCAGAGACAGAGCTTTGCACAATAACATAACAATGAGAGACAAAAAGTAGAAGGCAGAAGATTTGAGAGGTCCCCAGTTTAATCGAATTCCCAGAGGCTCCTCATGACCTTCTAAAAATTTTACAGGCTAAGTTATCTCCTAAGATCAATTATAATAACAGCTTAATATCTGCTTAGTAGGACTAGCTTGAACTGGCAGGAGCACAGACTTGGTCATCTAATAGGTCATAAGCTTGAACTGGCAGGAGCATGGACTTGGTCATCTAATAGGTCATATCTACCTGTTATGATCTTGAAATTCCCTTTCATTTTTGTCTTAAACAGAAGTTGAAAGCTTTATCACTGTGAAGACAGCCTGGTAAAGTGGACGTCTCTCTGGATCTTTAACTCACAGACATCTGCAGAGTGACAGATCTGGGTTCCGAAGGAATACTGGAGAACCATTACAGATTGTTTTGATTTGATTTTTTAAGCTGCAAACTAACAATTGGAAAATTAGGATACAAAGAATATTACAGAACTGTTTCTGGAAGCTGCCTAGAGTCCTCAGTGATTCCCATGCTAAAACTCCTAATCTATTACAAGCAGAATTTTGCATGATTTTTAGGATCAGAAATTTCCTTTACTGTTAACGAAGAATAGGTTGATTACTAGAACCCACTGGTATACACTATAATGAGGAAGTTTTATTATAATATTATAATTACAATTATAATGAGGAAGTTTTAATATCAATTTATGTCACTGGAATACATAAATTTAAATAAAAATTATCTTGGATATTATTATTTTGTTTCAAATTTTATATTGAAACTTTTATATTAAAAAGTAAACTTTGGGAAAATTTGAAATATTACTTTGACAAAAATTTAATGTAAATATTATGTCTTGATATGAAATTAAACCAAACTTTGAAATATCAGAATTTTCCCAGAGAATGAAAATTCACTAATTTCCAGTGACGCTATTATAACCAACAGAACAAAGATCTATTTGACAGTGATTGTATTGTCTTTTCTTGTCATGATTATGATTTTGGGGGGATCGAAGTGCTATCTGAAAATGAGAATAAAATACAATTTTATGTAATGTATTAAATGACAGTAATGTTTTCCCCCTGTTGCTGAGGCAGCTCTATTGTTCTTTCCTTTTTAATATAAATGCATTGCTGTTTTGATCTTTTCTTTATTAACAAAATGTTTAAAAGCATAATAAATCTTTCTGGATTTTTCTGTGGAGCTAAACATTTGTTTCCCACTTTTGCAGTCATTTGAAGGTCTACAAAGTCTCAGAACATTTTGAAATCTCTTCCTGCAGCAAATTCTCTTCTACATTAAGATTCAGTCATCATCAATTAAAAACTTTTAACCACCACAAGCAAGGCATATTCATATTGATTTGATGCACAAAAACAAAATAACTTTGTTGATTTCCAAAATATTTTTCTCTATAGTCTTCTTTTGTTTAGTCTATCAAATAGCATTAGGAATGCACCCTCTATATTACAATTTACGTCTGCTGACATAAACGGTTCCTCCAAAGGAACAGTAACCCATGCTTTGAGGGCATGATTTTTTCCATATCACATGCTTATAATAAGCAATGTATTGGTTTTTAGTTTCATTTTCTTGGTCTTTTCATTATGTCTCCATTATACATGGCAATAAGAGTGGCCAAATACTGGAAGAGATTATTTCCATGTGATGTTTTCCTGATCAGTCCGGTTACTCAGAAGCAAGCAGCTTGGCTTTCTCGGCATTGTATTCTGTTGTTGTTGTTTTGCTCGCAGGTCCTTCTTTGCTCCTAGTATCTCTTACACTTTCTGTCTCCCACTGCCTTGACATATTCCTCTCGGAGTAGTTCTTCACCATTGTTAAGGAGTAATTTGGAAAGGAGGAAAAGGAGTGTCTAGCGTCTATTCTGCTTGCTAGGTATCTGATAATCATTGACATTGAACTAAAAGTTCTTCTGCCTTTTATTTTCTTTAGGGCACACTGACTAGCTGTTGCTGTTGTTATATCCCAGTTGTCTTATTTACTCTTCAGCCATAGTTTATTGTCTCTTTTTCAGAGCTGGCAAAACAAAGTGTATGCCTATGCCTCAGCTACTAAAACTCAAACCACATATAAAGTGAATTTGTACTTACACTTTGGGCAGTTTATTGGAACATCTGAGTTGTAAGAAAATATCATCTATTTTTGCTGCTCTTGAGAAAGAGGCAAAAATTGTCACTAATAGGGTTGTTACAAAGAGTTGGGTAATATATTAAACCACTGCAAACATTCATTCAAAAACAATTTATCAAAACCCTTCAGTAAAGTTAGCTGGACATTTCTGCTGCTGACTTAGCTATGGTGATGTGAATCATGAGAGCGCTACAAGCTATGGTTGTTGCTTTGCTAGAGACATTATTATAAAAATCAAAACAACAACCAATAATCAAAACTCTTTTTTGGACTTCCCCTCCAAGCTGGTATCTATGAATATTGCTTAGCATTCCCCAAAACCAATTGCATATTACTTATTGCTATTCAAATGCATTCATTTTGTCTTAAAAAATTTATCTGCCTCATTAGAGATTTTTAGTTTCATTAGAAGTAACGAAAACTCTTTCCCTGATTCATTTCTGGCAAAATGCTCAGCACTTATTTCTATCACTCAGCTATTTGGAGTCCTTAGATTAGAACACATTATTTCAGTTGATTCAGTGTGGTTCAATTGTTGTGAATAGGTCTGCATTTTTACATCTGAAGAAAAAGCAACCTCTCCTCAACTAGCATTTTATGAAAATCAACTAATATAAAAGAAAATCTTCTTCCTATATTTGGAGGATTTGAGGAACCCTGAGTACTGTTCCTATGCCTAGTCCCAAACAAGTGTCTTTTTGCCTTTTTAAAATCAAAAACAGTTTCATGCTTGGCTCATTACAGTGAAACCACTGCAGATTAAACCTCTCTATCAATTACAAGCAGCTGAACATCCTTTAGCAGCAAACAGAATGACAAAAAGCTACACCATAATGAGTAATGGCTAAGGCCAATTGCTGTTTAATTATGTAGATGACTTAACATCCTTTCATTGATATTATCTGTATGACTCAGGATGAAAGTTATCATGCGTTGCTTTGTTACAGCTCTTAGAGTATATGACAGCGGAAGAAAAAAGGAAGTCTTTACCAAATAGAAATGGCTATAACCAGCAAAATACATCACCCCAGCGATATAAGTCACACTTCACTATACACCTACAGCAGATAGAAGCTTCAAAATATTGTGCAAAATGAAATTCACGCTTGAAGAAGCTTGAAAGAGAGAGCAACAACTGCTGCACTGAGAGCCTATGTCCTGAGCAGTTCCCATGAAGATGTCTAGTCCTTGAATTTTATAAGTGGGAGATAACAAGGAGTGTGAAGTTAGTCATAGAGCAAGAGATATTTCAGATGGGAAGGACCTGTTAGGTCATCTGTCCATCCCTCTGCCTAGGCAGGATTATACTTTGCAGTATCTTCTCAAAAAGATTGCACAGAACAATTTCACTTGAGCAGAGGAATGGAGTGAAGGACATAATAGATCTTTTCCATCTCTAACTTCTGCAAGTCAAGAGGTCCAATCTGTAGCTGGTGGGAGGTAGCTGTGGGCTCACATACTGCTAGTACTGTAAGAAAATAAATGTGGAGGAAAAATCTATCCTTCGATCAAATCGTGCAAGTGTATGCAAAATGTGATGAACAACATTAGCAAGCACAGAAATTATCCCATAAAGGGTATTTTCAATTCAGTCGTAATGAATGTCTTAGTTTCTGCAGGCTCAGTGCTTTAGCCATGATAACTTGTATATACATACAACATCATTGAGATAGGTAAATCTATACCTATATGAATATATGAACTATTTCTGTTCCACAAATATTGATGGGATATTGCACCCATAATTATCTAAGCTTCCATTCTGAGACTGTAAAAACTGATACTATTATAGAAAACATTCCCTTACATATTTACATTACGGAGATGACAAGATTTATTTGACAGTTACTATTTTTCTTGAATTAAAGGGAAAGAGCAGCACCTGAGAGTTTATGAGGTCAATGCTAGAGTAAGGACAGTAATACATTTCTTTTCCATGCACATCCCAAGTCATAATTTCAGAATACAGAGACAGAAGCAAATAACAGTTACTAAAAATCTTTGTGACAAGAAGGAAGGTGGAAGTGATGCTCTTGAAAAGACAAAAACTAAAAGCCTTCTTCTAGAAAATTATAAATTGCATTTAAGGCTAAGATTGTAGCATATCCCACTGGTTAAACATAATATGAATATATTTATTACATAATTTGAACAAAAAACACTCAACAGTTAAAGAAAATAATAGATAACACAGACAAGCTGTTGGCTGGACTGATCTTAAAATGAGTTGGTTTGTCAAGGTAAAGTTTTGTAGAAATGAGAAATATAAATCTGCCTCAATTTTCTGTTATTCCACATCATTACGTAAATTTTTGATCACTATGATATAATTGGATATAAAAGAGAACTAAGAGAATTTTAAAAGAGCATAAAGATAATAATGAAATGCTAAATCTGAAATTAAAATAGAAAATGTCAGAATATCAAATATAGCGTTCCCCATTATGCTATTGATAGAATGAACGACGGTAGTTGGAAACTGATGACCTCTGTAAGTAAAATTTACGATTAAGACTGGTATACTAATGTATAGGATATTAGTAGATAAAATTAGCAAAATCAGCATTTATGACTTTTAGATCATAATGCCTTATGTACAAAGCTTGGGAGCCTATGAAAACATGTAACTAATCAGAATATGCAGTTTTTCAGAGTTATCCTTAAAGTATCCTGATTTCTACTGAATGCTGTTAAGTCTTTGTTAAATTTGTATATTTTAGATTGTAGTATTTTATAATTGTCAGGTTCAACAGACTATCTTATTCAGTAAAAGTTTTTCATTTTGTACCTAATCCTCCATTAGCCATTGTGACTTGACTACAAAAGTACAATCAGTGTATGTATCAGTAGCTCAGCACTGATCTGTCTGAGGGAACAGGACACTTTTTTAATTAGCACTTACCAAAGAGTAGCCATGCTGCCCTCTTCTGTTTTGAAGGTGGGGAACTAATTTGGTTGAACCTGCATATAGAATCTTATTTCTTATAAATTCTTTACAGAGGAAACTTCATATCTGTATGTTCACAGTAGAGAGAAACTGAGAAGGTATGTTCTTCCAAGATAGTTACATATGAGGTCTGAATCAAAAGAAAGGCCTCCTACTTTATGAGGGTTGCTCTGAAAGAAATGCCTCCTATGTTGGTCTGTGGCATCAGAGGCAGATGTTTGTGGTATGGCAGTAGAGGTTTAACCTTCCCACCAACATTCCATTACATTTTGTTGCTGTGTACAGATGGCAGCAGAGGAGCAGTCTGACAAAATGGTGTCTCACATGGAAGTAAGGATGAGACAAAGGTTTGTAACCGAATTCCTTCATGTGAAAAAAAATTATACCCATTGAAATTCACTGATGCTTGCTGAGCATTGATAGAGACCAAACAGTGGATGCATGCACAGTGAGGTGGTGAGTGGTGTGTTTCAGCAGTGGTGACAGCGACATGAAAGAAAAGCCACATTCTGGACAACCATGCAGATTCTTATGAGCATGGCATGCAGGCTCTTGTTCATTGATGGCAAAAGTGCCTAGCTAATGGTGGTGACTACGATGAAAAAGAGTGTTTTGTAGCAGAGAATTTGTTCTATCAAATAGGGTTATTGTGCTCTTTGTATCTGTTGTAGTTTCCATGGAAGTAAATAGAAGGCCTGTACATAACAAACAATTAATGACTGATAGATTTTGAAATATTCAGATAATGAGTTTATAAAAGGAACCTCATTTTGAACGATCACTCAGCTAATGTGTAAAAAATATGACAAAAAGTAAACCCTTAAATCATTTCTCACTTTGAAGATCAAGAAAACAGCTAGAAATTGAGAACCAGTTGTCTCAATCTTGAGGCACAGATATGGAAGGAAACTAAATCTGACTAAAACATATCAAATTATGCATGCCTTGAAATGTTCATCAAGCAGCTTCATGAATAATTTTCCACAACCAGTTAACAAAGATTAAGGGGAACAAAAATCACTTTCCACCACAGTAGTTATGAAGTTATGAAAGAAACAGTTCTGGTATTTCCAATTTCATACTGATCTTTCCCTTCCTAATGATCAAAGAGATGCAGTGAAGTTCCTCAAACCTCAGCTGTTTTACCACTACTGATTTTTTGTTTGGGTTAGATCTGAATATCCATGTGCACTGCAAGAAAAGACTCAGTGTTTCTTTATTCCAGCACCACTGGACAGGCAACTTAGTTAAGTGAATAGTAATCTACTGTCAGCCAGTGATTTTATTTGTGACATAGGACAAGACAATTTATATCTCCCTTCCTCTGTTTATATCTCTCCTGAGGTTCCAGGAGAAAAAGAGAGTCTAGCTCTTGTGGAAGAAAGGACAACAATATCTTTATCAAAGATATAAACAGTGGGATCAAATGTATCCTCAGTAAGTTTGCTGATGACACCAAGCGGAGTGGTTCAGGTGACACAATAGAATGAAGGGAACTGAACAGGCTTGAAAAGTGGGCCTGCATGAATCTAATCAGATTCAACAAGGCCAAATTCGAGGTGTTGTACTTTGGTTGAGGTAATCCCAGATAGGCATACAGACTGGGAGAACAACTCACTGAGAGCAGCACTGCTGAGAAGAACTTGGGAGTACTGGTGGATGAAATGACTGATGCAAGTCGGCAGTGTGTGCTTGCAGCACAGAACGCCAACTGTACCCTGGGCTGCATCAGAAAAGGGGTGGCCAGCAGGGTGAGGGAGGTGACTGTCCCTCTGTACTCTGCCCTTGTGAGGCCTCATCAGGAGTACTGCATCCAAGTCTTGGGCACCCAATACAAGAAGGATGTAGAGCTGCTGGAGTGGATCCAGAGGAAGGCCACAAAGATGATCAGAGAGCTGGAGCACCTCTTCTATAAAGAAAAGCTGAGGGAACTGGGCTTGATTCAACTTGGAGAAGAAAAAGCTCCGAGGAGAATTCCAGTACTTGAGCTTATAATAAGGAGTAAGACTGGATTTTTACACAACCTGATAGTGACAGGACAAGCTAGAATGGTTTTAAACTGAAGTGAGGGGGAGATTAGATTAGATGTTAGGGGGAAATTTTTTACTCAGGGAGTGGAGAAATGTTGGAACAGGGCTCCCAGGAAAGTTGTGGATGCTTAGTCCCTGGAGGCGTTCAAGGCCAGGTTGGATGGGGCCCTGAGCAGCCTGAGCTGGTGGGTGGCAACCCTGCCCACTGCATGGGATTGGAACTAGATAATCTTTAAATCCCTTCCAACCCAAGTCAGTCTATGATGCTGACATAATATGTATTTGTTTATATTATTGTCATAGGAAGAGAAGTGACAACTCAGTTGTTCTAAGCAATATACCTACACAGAATAAAAAGACAATCTATGCATGCTAAGTTTATTGTTCGAACAAACTGATATCAAATAAATTAGTTTCATAATTATTTGTCACATCAAGTGCTTTACTCTGAGCGTGTGCAAATATGGACACAAGCACATGCATTAGTTCCACATAAAAAAATACAGTTGCTTTCCAGTATCCCTAAGTCATGGAAAACTATGAAATTTTCTATTATTTCAGAATAAGCAACAGTAGCTACAGTAAGAAAGGTAAGAGGTTATCTTAAGGAGTATATAGTCATTCATAGAGATCTCACTCAGGTAATTTCACAGAACATTTTACACGGTTGGAATTACACAAACTTCAGTATCAGCTGTAAGGTTTATGAATTGGAGAGTATAAGCAGAGTATAGTAGGGATATTTTTGGCTTAGTTCTGATAGGGCATTCATAACTTCATAATTACAAGTACGTAGTAAGAAAGAAAAGACGTGTAAGTTCTTTAGAAGTATGCTAAATACTTTTTACGTCTTGCCTTTCTCAAAGAACATGTTGATTGTCAGACCAAATACTTTGATCAACTTTCAGCCTTCAGCCAACCCTGAGTCTATAACTGAGACTCCTCATTTTGCTTATACAAAATTTTCAGCAATGTGTTTTCAGCACCACTGTCGTGATTTCAGTTGAGACAACGTTTTGGTTGTTGTTGAGTGATGGAAGTACTCAAGCTATTCAGCAGGGAAGAGCCAGTGCCTTTATGGCTTGGCAGCAGGAGCCAGGACAGCTGGCCTGAAATAGGCAAGAGGTTATTCAATACCATGTGACATCATGCAGAAGGCTGTAAAGCTGTGATGAGCCAGTCAAGGCTGCTGCTTGGGGAGCCGATGGACATTGGACTGTGGGTGATGGGATGTTGAGGTGTTAGCAGGGCATCAACTGAATAGTTTTGTTGTTAGCTGGGCATCAATTGGCATATATATATTGCATTTTTGTTTCCATTTTCCTTATCTATCTTAGTAAATAGTTATTATCCCAACCCGCTAGTTCTATTTTGTTTCCAATTCTCTCCCTCATCCCACTTAAGGGATATAAGTGATATAAGTGAGTGAATAAATAAAAACTGTTTAGCTACCTCATGGGTTAAACCAGAACAACCAGCAAATGGACTTTTCCAAATTCAAATATTGCTATGGTAATATTCAGGCATCCATTTAACAATAAAAATGCATCCTGAAAAGGCAGTTCACCATCCTTTGTGTGTGTATGATTTTGAATCTAAATTGAATTAGTAAATTTTCCTCCACGTCAGTAGAAATCTAAAGAAAGCAAGAATATATTTCCTGATAAAAACCTAGTACACATACAATTTCATTTTGAAATAGGATCTTTTGGTGGAGAAAGAACAGAACAAAAGTCATGATGGTCTCACCGTATTTTTTGCTCTTCCTATACTGACATCTTTTCTCTCTGAAATATACAAGCCATAGACTTCCTTATCTTAAGGGGCAGCACACCAGTTGGTACTTAATAATGTTCTTCTGATGTGCAGAGCAGGAAAAAGAGAAGTGGTTGAGGGTGCTGAAAAATTAGGAGTCATTTTTGCCTTTTGAGATACTTGGTGTCACAGCACTCTGTCTC
The DNA here is from genome assembly GCF_002078875.1 of Numida meleagris. NCBI lineage: Eukaryota > Metazoa > Chordata > Aves > Galliformes > Numididae > Numida > Numida meleagris. The sequence continues at coordinate 64,473,688 of NC_034409.1, read as the reverse complement.
AGCATGTTAAGACAGACACGTTTAGTTTCTCAGAATTGAGTTTGGTTTTCTCTGCACTTCTGTTCTGTATATTGTAAGCAAAGCCCTGACCCATTAGTTGTATGCATTGCCTGTGCAGACCACTATAATATACCATTTTCAATTCGTTCTTTTCAATCAGTCTTTTTTCTACAAATACATGCAATCTTAATTCTAATAAAGTGAACATTTAATAAATATTGCTTCTACAATCCTTAAAGGCCCCATTGAATTTTAATATATAATCATTTTATTTTAAGCTTTAGGAGGTAGGTGTTGAAGTGAACAAGGGTGACTCAGAATAAGTGCAGCACATTGCCACCTTTCATACTCTAGAAAGACACTCTTCTGCAGTGCTTAAAATGTAGGGAAAAGTCTAGTGATTGATTAGCTAGTTAAGTGATAAGGAGGTGTATCAGGCAAGGATGTAGAAAAAGTACAGATGATAAGGACAATCAAGTATCCTTGATCTGAAAAAATTACAGTGCTTTTTAATCATTAAAAATATATTTTTAAGTGAGAAAAATCTACTGCACTGAGTTTCTACTTTTTTTTTTTTTGAATTAAAGACAAAAGCTATTGGAACTGCGTCCATTTTTTTCTAATGGTGTAATCTTTCCTTTAAAAGGAAATTACTGCATCATCAGACTTTCATTTGTCCATATAACATTTATAGTCTTTGATCTCTTACTAGCATATCATAATACCAATAATTATCTACTCCTACTGTTTTCTATAATACTATGTGGCATTCTATTATGTTTTACATTATTAACAATATTACACATATAATACGCTCTTGCCAAATCAGGTTGTGGAAGTTGTACAGAATCAGGTAGGCTATTAAGCTTTAAATTAATGATCTTTATAGGTCACAGGCACACTAAGGATACTCATAAAATATTTTCATTGTGATTTTCAGGACCTTGTACAATTATATTAATACTTCAGATATTTTATGCATTTTATGTTCAAAGGGGAGGGATCTTCATGATCAGAAGGTATCTCTCCATTTTCTCATTATTCAGCCTCCATTATCATTAAACCCTGTTCTATGGTGATTCTGCTTTTGCATAAGAAGTACTTGCAATGCATCGGATGAATATCTTAGAAGCTCTATTTCTGTTCTGGTTAGAGTGATTGCTTCAAATTTGTTAGATCATATTATTGCAGTCTTCAGATTAAGTTTCAAAACTTTTATTCCCTCACTTTTTCTATGGTAGGACCTAGAAGACTCACTAAACCTACTTTTTTGGTTCATTTTGTAAATGAGTTATTAACCTATGGAGGCATTTGCTGCTTTAGCCATAAAAGTTTGTGTAGCTTTTCGATAAAGGATGCTATCGCGTGGCAATCATTTTGTACACATCGAAACAGTTTCTACGATTTTGTCTGGTAGGAAGGCATAGTCTGGATCATCATTTTGAAATATAGTAGTTATCAGTATTTATATTCTAATATCATTAAAAATAAGTTTATGCTTTGATTTTAAAAAAAACCCACAAAATTCTAACTTTTTATTTTCACAACTCCTCCCGGCCCTCCCTCCTCACATTTTCCCTATCCTTCTCTGTAAGAAGAGACAATCATCAATTTCCAGTGCTAGTCCTTTTTAGAAAGTTTTGATTGCTATTGAAAGGTTTCTCAAATGCTTTCATGTTTATTTTGTATAAACTACACAGTTTCTAGAAGATAGTCAATCACCAAAGTGTGAACCTCCTCTGAAGACTAATTCTAGATCTAATATAATCCAATCACCAATTGCAGTACTCCTATGAAAACAAATAAATGGCTTAGACTATACTTTTCCATGGGTTGTAATTATTTTAATATAATTGCCAGATAACAGTGAAAGTGATTGGAACTGAGAAATAGAAACAAAAGGCTGTTTTCAGACTAGGATTCTTGGACATAAAAATGTAACTCAAATAGTCATTGTTTTTTTCTCATACAGAAGTGTGCCAAAGCAATAGTCACATATACTGTTCCACAGGACAGTTGTCCTCTCTGCAAATTCAGAAGTATTGCATCTGCTACAGCCCTCCTCCAGCTGGATTTATGAGTAAATTTATGAGTGTTTCTCATAATCTTACTGGTGTCTATTTAGCTTTCATATAACCAGCTATATGTATTTGAGACAGAATTTCTGCTAACCAAAACTGTTGAATACTAAGGTCAACCCTGCTTTGCTTTTTCAAGGAACAAATCCAGGTAGGAGTTGCTGAGAAGTCTCCACTGAAGCAATGACATTCTTTCCAGTCCCCATGACACCATGCCCAGAGATCAAAGACATGCCAGAGAAGAAGCTAGAACAAATTAAGATTATCAGAGAGATTTCTGCTCCTTACAACAACATTTCTAGTCCGTTGCCTTTCTCTTCTGCCGAATTTTAGCTTTAGTTGAGAAGTAAAATGAAATGCCTGGGAATAAGCAAGTCTTCACTCTAACTGTACTTCTGTAAGCTTTCATGAAAAAATAGCAATTATCATCATCCACACAGTCAAAAAGAAAAATCATAATTTAATGCAAAACCAAACCAAAACAAAAACCCATCATGTGGATGAAGCAAAGGGCAATGAATGTGATTTAACTTATTTGAATTGGCTTTTTCATTTTTTCCTCTCTGCTAGGCATAGAGTTCCAACCTACTAATAGGTGGTCTATATGTGTAGATGTGTACCTCACCACATACTACTACATCTGTTGTTTTAGAGGATAGAAATAATTTTGTATTAAAAGGAATAGATATTCAGTTGATAACAGCTAGGAGCTGGGGATGGATTTCAGGCAGTGACAAAAGTAGTGGGAAAAAGAAACAAACTATAGAGAAGATCAGATGGCTTAAATTTATCCCTTGCTTTTAAGCATCATTTTCCGTAATACCTGATTCAGCGTAGAATTGAACTCAGTGGGATTTAAACAAGTTAGGCAAATATTTATGTGCTTTCCTTAGAAAGGACAGTTTGCTGAATGTTTTATTGAATCAATGTTCTACTATTTCCAATGAAAATCTAACCACAGTAAACTACAAAGTACAATCCCGTGCTTTCTTTCTTTCTTTCTTTCTTTCTTTCTTTCTTTCTTTCTTTCTTTCTTTCTTTCTTTCTTTCTTTCTTTCTTTCTTTCTTTCTTTCTTTCTTTCTNTTCTTTCTTTCTTTCTTTCTTTCTTTCTTTCTTTCTTTCTTTCTTTCTTTCTTTCTTTCTTTCTTTCTTTCTTTCTTTCTTTCTTTCTTTCATTTATTTTCAAAGGTCATGCATTCGTATCCCAAACATCTCTCCTCTTCCATTTATTATACTAGTTCAGGGTTGATTAGTCTTTACAAAATTGAATTATGTAAGTTTCTACAGCACAATCTCCCTGTTTATATTTTTTAGTAGAAAATTACTACGTATTTAAAATGTTATGAAAATTGATTACAACCATATTTACTCAGATCTGTGCCATCAGAAGCTGCTCAAAAAAGCCCCAACAACAGTCTGTTTTAGGGGTGTGTAGGCCTTTTCCCCCTGTAGTTAAGAATACATGCTTACATGAATAAAGAAGAAGGTATATATATCTTTAAGTTCAATCTGCAGGCCAGTTCAAAATGGGGAAAAAAGTCTCATTAATTTGCTACGGTAGTGCACAGAGACTGCAAATAAGACTGTTGTCATAAAATATAGTGAGAGGTACCGTGTTCTCCAGTGAGGTACTTATCTTAAGAACTTACATTTTGCTTTGTTATATCTCAGTTTAGAGATAAAAGCCTAAAACACTCACCCAAGGTCAAATCAGTGATACATATGGTAAGTACTGGCAAAGTATACCTATCAAGCTTTTGCATGACCAATCTCACTATACGTACTTTCTTGCATTGGCACCCTGCCTGAAGGCAGCACAACCAAATCTAAATGATTTTTTCTTCTATATATAGTAATGCCCTCTGTGATCAATCAGAATGAAAAGCTCAATATAATTGTAAAGTGTTTTGCTTATTTCATTTCTTCCAACAATAAAGATTGGTTTCTTTCATTACATAAGTAAAAGAGGAGAATAGAAAGGGGATTTATTATCCCATCATTTGTGAAAACAAACTGAAATACAGAAACTTAAATCCTATGTTTTCCTGCAAAATAAGCTACTGATTTTCACTGCAGCACGACTAACCTTCAAAAGGAACTTTTTTTTTATCTAGTAATTGATTTCCTTAAAGTTTTTATTGTGTTCTCATTGGAATAAGATAAGATTTAATACCAAATAATACCATTAAACCTCATCTTTTCCCTTCCCACTGAATTTTAGGTCTTTTCCATAATCAGACAATCCCTTTGTTCCGATGAACTACAACGTGACCGTTTTTTTAAAGTATTTTATAATCTTTTGTCACTGAGTAGTAAAGTGTTTTACTTTATTTATCCTTAACAATAAACATGATTTTTCTGGTATGTCTTCATATTGACATTGAGATTGATACAAGCTTTGCTAATTTATTGTGCATAGTATTATGGTACATAAAATTTGCAATTTAATATAAGTATTTGGTATAGGTGCCATTACATTAGCAGAGAGTTGTAAATGTCTTCAGCATTTGTTAAGTTTTATGACTAATCCTCATTCTAAGTGGTCCCACTGGACAGAGGTGGTAGTTTTCTTCCATACATATCCTCATTTTAGGCCTAAACACCCCGTTTCTGTTGAGAGTCATTTAACAAAAATAAAATTTGCCAGAGTAGTTCATTGCCTTGGGCAACACTTATGCAGTCATTTCAGTGTACTGTAGGCAAACTCAAACTAGCCTTCTATAGAACTAGCTAGTGCACTAGCAACTGCATAGCCAAAATGGCACAGCTTCAGCACTGGTTTGCATCTCCTACCTGCCAGGCCAACTCACACTACAGTAGTCAAGCCATGTATACTGCAGCTGGTTCCTAAGACAGCCCCTGAAGGAAGATGCAGCTTTATGAGAGTCATATGCCTAGCTATTCCCATTATAATCTCACGAAAATATAGGAATTTCCAACCTCATGGAAAATACTTCTCAACTCACACAGTCTGGAGCGTGTCCAGAGAAGGGCAGTGAAGCTGGTGAGGGGTCTAGAGCACAAGCCTTATGAGGAGTGGCTGAGGGAGTTGGGATTGTTCAGTCTGGAGGAGCCTCAGGGGAGACCTTATCACTCTCTATAACTACCTGAAGGGAGCTGGGAGTCAGCCTCTTCCCTCATGTAACTAGTGATAGGACTGGAGGGAATGGCCTCGAGTTGCTCTAGGAGAGATTCAGGTTGGACGTTAGAAAATACTACTTCTCTGAAAGAGTGTTCAGGCAGTGGAATGAGCTGCCCAGGGAGGTGGTGGAGTCACCAACCCTGGAGGTGTTTAAGGAATGTTTAGATGTTGTGTTGAGGGACGTGGTTTAGTGAGAACTATTGGTGATAGGTGGATGGTTGGACTGGATGATCTTGTAGGTCTCTTCCAACCTCGGCAATTCTATGATTCTATGAAACATTCAGAGAAAACGGTGTGATCCAGTGTGCATGCACACTGCAGTGACATGAGCTGACCTGCCCCACCCAAGAGAGGTCATGAAGAGATTTAAGTCTAGCAGAGGACAAGAAGGGAAAGCAACCAAGAAATGTCTGCAGCCACTCAAACTGTGGTCTTGTAGGACTGATGTGAAGTTCTATTAGGAAAGAGAGCAGTGAGCCTGATTAATTTACCTGGAAAATATTTGCAAAGGAGTTGCAGTTCTGTGCCATGTCCTTTGGGGCAGGTGATCAGCATCCACATGCCCAAGGTTCCCAGGGAGGCTGGCTGAACTCTCTCCAGTGTTTTATCTTCACTATTGGTATTACGCCACTTGCTGAACTTAAGCTACATATGCCAAGGGCATACTGAGTGGTGGCAACAGTACCGAATTAGGGCTTTTGAGGTGTGCTAAAAGCAAGTTCACTGTTAAAGCCACCTGTGTATGCCCCCGTATAGCTTTCAAGGGAAAGACTGCATGTGCCACAGCCACATATAATCCCTCTCTTACTTTAGCCTATGCAACCAACATGATTGCACAAATCCATTTGGTCTCTTGTTTCACGAAGTGGCTTGAACTTAAATAATCACGTGTTCCAAGTATGGCCAGAAACTAGGATTTGTGTTTCTGTATTTTGAAAACACCATCTGCTTTCTATGATTCCCCTTTAAATTAACAGTTTAACTCTTGCAGATCAGTGACAGTCTTTCTACTTCTTAAATAAGGTTTTGAATGATGGTATGTTCAGGAAGATTATAGCCACTGTCTAGGGCAGCTTACAATTTTAGATTTACAAAAATTCACTTAGAAACAGAATCATTCCTCTCATCAGATGTAAAGTGGGTGTCCAGAATCACAGGTTTAAGGTAAACTGAAACCAGTTGTTCACAGTTCATCATACAGTAAATTCACCTCAGGAGGGAAAAGAAACACACCCATGCGAAAGAGATTGGGGAATCCTAAATTGACACTGTGCTTAATTTTATTTTGGTTACAATGTCATGAAGATCCCTCATTTCTAAGTACTATGAATCTTTAACTCTCACAGATTTTAACGGAAAGAACAAACACTGATCTCTGTATGTGAACACAAAAGTGTGATGCAGATGAATTTCTGTCCTTGTTGATACTCGAGTTATTTCAACATGGCCTTGGGCAAACAGCAGGAAGTAACCTTTCTTGAGCATGAGGCTTGGACAAAATGACCTCTGGAGATTCCTTCCAGCTTCAACCATCCTGTGAAGTTAGGGATAATGCTGGATTTCAGTACAGATGCTTAATTTACTAGATTTCATAAGCAGTCTCTAAAATATAATGTTATGTAAGACTTTTTATACTTATCACATTAGCAAAGTGACTGATAAGGTTCCCAGGAATATATTTCTCCTCATCACATTACTGTTTAAAAAGATTGAACATACGTGTCACTGTTTCACTACAGAATTCTCAGAGTCATATTCTTGTTTTCATCTCAACTACACTTAGTCTTGGAAAACAGAGTTTAGTCTTGGCAGAAAGAAAAACAATGATTTATAAACACTTTATGTTGAAGTGTGTGTTCTGTAGAATACCCAGAGAGGGAATTTAATCTCGTAAAGTTTAACTTTCTAAAGGCTGTTGCAAGCACAACATTGGTAAGAGACTTGTCATTTCATTAATGAAGAGTGACCAGTTGTCATCCTCACATGGGAGAAAAAATTGTGACACATTAGCAATGAAGGACCATGAGACAAACCAAATGTAAATACCGATGGTTTAAGGAGATAATTAAAGCTCTTGAGACTGCAATTATGACAAGGCTGCATGACAAGGCACATGTATGTCGACAGAATACATTTATATTGACAGAATCTGTCCAAGAAATCCTTTTTGTACAGTATATCTGTCTGTCACATCTTTGGACTACACATGCATTTATTGACTTTATGTTAGTGTAGATCTTGAAATTTGTCCCTTTACCTTATTACTCAATGACACTTGGTTAAGTACGTTGTATCTTCAAACATCAGGCTTCCTGAAGCTATTTTTCTAAAAGTTTGAATTCAATGTGTACATTACTAAGTGATAATTCCATTCCATTTCCTACATTACACCCATTAAGTTACTGATACTCATAGATCTCTAGTTAACATGAGTGTATATATATGCAGATTATGGGTATTTGGACACCATGTATCCTAAGAATACAGGAGACAATAAAATTTAGTTTTGATCTTTGGACATGCAATTCATTTTAAAGGACCTTATGAATAAAGGAGATAAAATTAAATATGAACTTAGCACCTGGACCTTTCTTCTCTCAGTCAGGATGGACATAACTTCTTTGGCTTAAGATCTCTAACCCAATCTAGAAAACAGGGACTCTGGCCACAGTAGGAGCATAGTGGTGTGCCACAGTAGGAGGAACTCCAGCTCTCCTTTACAAAGTCAGAGCCACTGGCATCTAGTTGCTGTTGGAAGATACCTGTTAGACAGAATGAATCTGAAAAATAAAACTAATTTCATAAAGTTATTCTGATTTTCTGAGATAGTATAATTAGATACTTCTTTTGATAGCTAAATTGTTTCTGATAACATTTTTTTCTATGAAAAAAAAAGGTAGGCCAATGCATACAAGTACATGAAAAGCACTATGCTGACAGAATTAATTTATATGTACATAAGAAGAAAGATGATATTCAGCATCTGTATACACATTTATTCATTTACATTTTGCATATTGAAGAATTGACAAACTAAGATGCTTAGTAAATAAATGCTTCAGATTGATCAAAAACATTCTTCAGTTAATAAACACAGAAATGGATTGGAAACAGTTTCACTAATCTCTTTAGATGAAATGTCGTACTTTCATTTTCTTAGTTTTACTACTTTTAGCATTTTATTTCATTATACCAGCAAGAAACACACATTTTGTTTTGTCCATTAAAACAAATCAAGAAAACCTCTACCTTCCATTAAAACTCTGGCATTTTAGTAATTTTGTTTTAATTAATTAGGTCTTGAAATGAGTTTATACTGAGCTTTACTCAACTTTATAAATAAGTTGCCAGTAGGAACAAAGAAATTCTCCTCCAAATTATGTGTAAATATTCCTTTCTCTACATTTCATGATCTCCAGGATTCAGATGACTGTGAAGAAAATCATTTTTTATTTAGTGAGCAGTGCATTTGAAACATTTGTGGCTTGATAAAAGAGGGCTAAAAATGTGTTGTACTCTTTCAGAATAAATTAACAGTTGAAAAAAGCAAGGTCCAAACATTGGAACAAAGTATTTTTTCGGTGTTTTATAGAAAACTTCCTTGTTTCAGGTTATTTGGCTTAGTGATGTTGCAAGGTCAGTGCTGGACTCACAGAGATTTTATGATAAATTTGAAGTCTGCTCCAAACTACTGATTTTCTGCTTCTCATGATTGTACTAGCTCCGGATTCATTAACAATTTGGTGACCATTTTCGGAAGAACATAAATCTTCTACTGTTTCTCATTGAATTATGGCTGTATAAATCCTACAGCTAAAATCAACACTGACACTTCTCTCATGAGGTAGTGAAAGGTTTCTTTCTTTCTTTCTTTCTTTTAAAGACAGAAATTACAGGTTTAATCCTGCTTATAACCATGGAAGTAATTAGCCCTTCTGAGAGCGAGAGGAACTTGAATGAGGGGATAGTTTCTGTTGGCAGTTGAAACTTCATGGCCAAAATCACAATTCCTAAAGATATGTCTGATTTAAACGTATGACTAGAGTGTAGGAGAAGGGAAATATGAGAAGAACCAGAAAGAGAAGCCTGGCAAATGCATGAATACACAAGTGCAAGTAAGCACAAGGAAACTGTAGGTGTAGAGAGGGGAATGGGAAGGAGGTCCAAGAAACAGCTTGAACCTGGAGGATAGAAGGTAAAGGGAAAACTAAGGCATACTACCCAGCTGCTTTATATTGCTTTGCCAATGCAAAGCATCTGTAAATGCAGTTTAACTAGCCAGTTCACTCTGGCACCTTCACAATGCTCCAGATTAGCATACAGCTTCTAAGATACACATACAAATAAGTCCATAAATAATCAAATGATTAACACACAAAAAGCTAATTTTGGTATTTCTTTTTCATCTCACTGTGAGATGGCAGAAGGTAAAAATTTCTTAAAGTTTCCTGCAGAGACCTCATTAATATAAAAAAAAGATGAATTAAAAATAAAATAAACCACCAGAACTCTGTCCTGTAGTGATACAAAGAGAGAACAATCAACATTTAAAAAAATCATTACAAGCTGATGACAAACATATTGAGCGAAGACTAGAAATGCAGGTGAAGGGAGGGATTAGTATTTTCCCAGAACCCTGGGAACCCAGCTTTAACAACTTCCCTCAGCCAGAAAGTCCTCTTGGTAACTGAGAGTCATAGTTCTTACTAAAACCTGCACCTTGGCTCAAATACCATGGAAAAGAAGGCTCTATCCTTCATTAAATGTAGATAGTAATTTCCTCATTGAAAAATACTCTGAGATAGAGTTTCTACCCACTATTGCAATTCAGTAATTCTGGAAAGACTACATAAAATCTCCTCCAGAGCTCCTCCTCCTAGCCGTAGATGTTCTATGGAAAACAAAATAATGCTGACCTATTTAACTTATTTGTCACTTAGATTTGAAGAAATAACTTTCCTATATGCAATAGTCAATTATAATGTCTTTCCAAAGGGATTTTTCCAAGGAGAACTATGCAATCTAAATCTATCTATTGATCTATCTATATATTTACCATTTGCCACAGACATCCTCTACTGCCAGGCTTGGCAGTCTAAGTTACACATGAAAGGTTTTGAGAATTAACTGCAGTGAATATGAAAGGCTCCTTGCTAAACACCATACTTCTTTTGACAATAATTTCTTTTGTGAATTTGCCAATTCTTCTCTTTATAGGCTCTAACTGGAATATTACATGATATTAAAAATGTGAAAAACATGGATAAGTGTAGTACAAGGAGTCAGAAAGAGAAGACTTAAAGAAGACTTTACAAAAAACATCTGCAATATCAATTAATTAATTTCCAATATAAACATGACTTTTCTTAAACAATTTCTGGCCACATTTTGTACTTCTCTATAGTTAAAGTATTTCTTTGAGAGATCTGGTATAAGTAACATCTTGAGATAAACATTGTAAAAGAATGCTCTGAAATCTTTTTTAAAGATTTAAATCACACAGGTTTTTTTTCTTTATAAAAGACAGTTTAAAAGCATTATTTTTATCTTTTATCTTTATTTAAATAAAGAATTCTGAAACATTTTTCAGCAAACATGAATCTTCAAGTCTTTCCTCTATCTAAAATACTTTCACTTATGCCTACCTGAGGTGAAATTCAGATCTGAAATTTCAGTTTATATCAGAAGGTTCTTTTTAGATCTTTAGAAGGTCTTAAAATGTAGAAATAAAGCTTAAGAGTTTACATTTGGTATTCCATGGCAATCTTTTTTCATTCTCCCTCATTTCCATTGAATAATTTTTATAATCTTATAAAATACCAATATTTTTGTAAACTCAGACGGGCATCTGAAAATTTAAAAACTGTATTTTTTTCCTGCTGGAACCCTCATCAGCATGGTTCGAGTATTGAAATAATAACTGTTTATCAGCATAGAAATACATTTTTGCAGTATTGATCAGTATACTGTGTGAATATGATATGAACAGAAACATCTGCATAAAATATGCTCAATATATCTGTTTTGAAAAGTATCATTGGAAATGATTGGAACTAGCATCAGATGTTTTGAGAGCTGTCTCAACATCCATCTCTGGAAACATTTACATTAGAGTCTGGAAAATACAAAGCACAGATTGAGTCAACAGCAAACATTCTGGATGAACAACGTTTGTTTTTATTGTTTAACTGGTCTTTTGCAAAGGCTGTTGTATGTTATCTTCTTCTTCTACTAGACTGAAAATATGACAAGTATATATGTTCTCAGTTCATTAGATCTAATTCCAAGAAAAACATTTTAGAAAGATCAGCAGGCCTTCTAAGACAGGAACACATTTCAGCATTTACTGGTTGCTTCTATTCAGTGTGAAGATATGCTTCTAGATATGCTAATGCTATAACAATAATATTGCTAATGTTTAACAATATGCTATATTTCTAAACAGTATTTTCATATATCTGTACTTGCTCTTAGTCCTTGCATGCATGAGCAAGATTTGGAGGGAATCTGAGCACCGGATATCACAAATTTTATTCTGTTCTTTTAAAAGAATCTCATTATCTTCATAACCAATAAGGTATAAAAGGAGTTGATATGCTCAACACATTATTGTTGCCAAGATGAAAATTAGCATTTCAAATGGCTGGAGCTATTGTACTCTTAAGTATGCCTGTTTAACCCATCATTCAAGCAAAGGAAATAAAACAGATGAAGGGCTTCAACAATATTTGCATCGAAGTCGATTCCAAAATGGTGTCTGCTGTAACTAAGATCTGGATGTCCCTTTAGCCAGTCTAGTAACCATGCTTTGGGAACCCACAATGCCATCCTCATCTGGGGCTATGAGATAAGGACGCTGACTAATAAGAACATTTCTAGGACAAGCACAAATGAGATTACTTTAAGAAGACCATAGGTGTGCCAAAACCTAGCTTGAATTTTTTGTCCTGAGCTGTCACAGCTTGGAGAGCTTGGAAGCATGCGCATCATGTAGTTTTAAAAGGAGGTTGCAGAACAAGATTTTCAAGGACAAAGTGTCAGTGAAATGACACGAGGGTTGGACTTGCAAAGGAAGCCCAAAGAACTAAACCTATTAAAAAACTGGCACATTACAAATTTGCACTCTGTTCAGCAATTTGGCAGAATTCATTTATAACAGATTTCATGTTGGGGATTGAGTCCAAAAACAGCTCCTCCCCTAATTATAAACTGAATCCTCCCCACTCTCTTAGCTACTCTTAATGCAAAAATAAATGTAATAAAACAACGTGAGATAAAATTATAACTTTTTGTTTCGGATTGAAAGGAAATGTGAAGGAAAATGAAGGCAATAGAGGTGTGTCTCCCCATCAGGATAAGTTACCAACTGGAAAATTTGGAGAGAAAAAGGAATGTGGGATTTGAGGTAAAAAGCTAGTGGAATCTGAGTATGTCATAAAGGTTAAGCACAGTCTCCGAAGGGGAGCCAGGCATCCCATGCAAGAGTACCCTGCTGGTGGATGGCCAGCGAGCATTGGCATTGGTGCTGTGGCAGATGCTCATTTAAACTTCCACCCTAAAACTTGCTGGAAGAAAAGTTACAGCAGTAGGTAGGGGAAGATGGAAAGAATGAAATGAGAAAAAAATAGTAGAAATGCTGGAGAATGAAATAAACTGGCTACTGTACAAATGCATTTGAATAGTCTATGTGTAGCTAATGGTTCTTGGTCCCAACTGTCCCTTTGGCTGCCATCATTTTTATTTTTGGGTTATTATAGCATAATGCATCTGACAGTTACCAACTTTCCCTGTAGTTTTTTCATAGCAAATTGAATGTAGTTTTGCAACTCTGACAATACTTAAATGAATTGTTATTCTATTACAGTGGAAGATGGAAAAAAGCTATCTGATAGGGTGCACACCCTATCACTTCATCCTCAAAATAGTTTACCTGGAACAGGTCTATCCAAAGTAAAACATGAAACCGACTTTCTATGAAAAGTTCTTTATTGCCATGCCAAGCCATGCCAAGTGTATCAGTAAGAGAATTTGATTTTAGATATATGCATCATTACAGATTGATATGAGATTTGAAACTAAGTGCACTGACTTTGGAGAGTTCCTTAATGTAGATAAATTTCAGTAGAAGCTTAGACTGAGCTCCAAAAATGTGACCCAAATAACTACATTTTCAAGACATACTTTTCAAGACATACTAAGTGAAGTGGGAACTCTAATTTTTACAGCATTTTCCATTGAAATTTCGTGTCTGGATTTTCCAGCACAAAATTATATTTTGACTTAATTTGAAACCTCTTTTCCAAAAGTATATTATTTATACGTACTTCATTTTTTTTGTCATTTATTTCATATTGTATGTCAGATATGAAGCCTAAAATGTAGCAAGAATAAAGGAAGATGGAGGATTGTGAAGTAGGAATCCTAGAGGCTTCAACATAACATTCTCCTCCTGAGAGATAAATTGGAATATACATAATTATGCAGAATATAAAAATTGTGTTACTGTAATACAGTGATCTTAGATCACCGATGTTTGTTGCAAAACACTGCATATAAATATCTATATTGATAAGCATAGTATTAAAATAAAAATGTATCTCAAAGTAAATTATCTGTACTTACTGTTCAAACAAGATTCCACTAGTTGCATTTTCAGAAGGAACTTATTTGTGCTTGCTTCCAGTGTACAACACAGAAACACAAGATACTTTACTGATTTGGAAACTACTGCTATACAAATCGATTTACTAACTTCTATAAATGCTTTGTTTGCTTGGACATAGCAGTGATTTACAGAGTTCCTACCTTCCAGTTCATATTCATGTGACACAAATGGAAACATATGAGGGCTGAATTACAGATTTGAACAATCACACTGAAAGTACAACTTTTCTATTTGCTCAAGATCATTTCAATAATTCAGTTAACTATGAAGCATCACAAACATTTGTGCCAGGAAAACTGAGTGGCAATCAAATGGCTAGGAAAGAGATGTGGGAGAGCCATAGGAGGATGAAGACCAAGAACTGTTGCCACCAGTAGTGACTGCTGCTGAGGAAAAGCCACATGGAGTTTCATACTGGGCTTCTTGTCCAGCATACACCTAGTAGTGTGACTGAAAGCAGAAAAACTCTGATCCTTCTTACTTCTTTTAGGAAGACTGCAATGATAGATAGACAAGTAGATCAAAATGTACTCTAGCCATATTAGTGCAATGTTAGTTCCCAAGTATTGTAATGCCATTGATCTATGGATATTGTTCACTACTGATCGCTTTACTATGAAATTCACAGCTACTTGACTGTGCTAACTGTGGAGTTGAGATAAGACTTCACTGTCGTGCCCACTGTTCTATATAACTTTGGATTAATTAATCTAATTACTTTATAGGGTCAGACATCTTAGTGAAATGAAAGCTTTGTGACCATTTCATAATGCAAATGAAAAAGCTGTTGATTTCTGAAGCCAAGAGCTAACAAGTACTACTAGTGATTGAGTCAGGCTTGTTGTAATCTTTACTTTGAAGATACACTGGAGTTCTCAAAGGTTAATGAACCACTTGTGGTAGAGCTTTCCTTCACACTTTAACTGTTTTATTCTTGATAGAACCATTAACTTCTACACTAACCTTTCTACTTGTTACTATTACACACATTCTGCCCACTAAAGCTTTCTATTGATTTTTGCCAGTGAGCTTTTATAAAATGTAGGTTTAAATACATAGGTTTTGCAGTTCTGTTAGTATTGGGTAGTATACAGACAGACAATGATTAATTTGTAGGTTTAAATTTATTTTAGATATATTTTACAGTCACTTTGGCAATGCTGTTGTCCATAGGTTTTGTTTCTCAACTCATCTGCTTTACTTAACTATCTTTGTAATCACTATCATTTCCAATTAAGAAAGAAAAGTTTAAAAAAATTTACATGGCATGATGGATAGCAACATCAAAATACATTGATATAATGGAAATTCTTCCAGTCATTCCAAACTTAGGATCTGACCTGTGAAGAATGGTGCCATTCGGTCTCAGGACCAAGTTATTCTCATCTGGGATCTAGGCATGCATTACAAAATCCTCTAACATTTTAGTTTCCTACCTCTTCAGTGTGTTTCATAAGGTTTTCATATCAAGATTCTAAAGGCATAAATCTCTCCTTTATTAGTACAACTGTGGTGAATGGGGACAAATCTTTAATACCAATCTTAACATTTAGGTGTTTTAATTTTTAACTCTTTTTTCCCATTTTATTTTCACGATTTTAAATATAATGTACATTGATGGTCATTATCCTCAGTTTCCTTCAGGCAGTGCTTTATTTTGTTTTCATCTCTCCATGAAATGTTGAACTGCTACATCAATAAATATTCAAAGAAAAAAAGCCATTGTTTTTATACAACATTTTAAGTCAAGTATGACTTCTCTGGTTTTGCTGTATTTCTGACTGTATTTTTCCAAACAAATTTTCATGTGTTAATCAGTGCCAATTCTTCATACAAGGAAAGAGGAAAATTTCCACTGATAGAAAAGTATTACAGGGAATGAAAGATTTCTGGAAATTTTTTTATGCGTATTTTTTTTAACTTCACCGTAGGTAACTAGTGAAAGCAGACTGCAAGTATATAAGGCTGTTGGAAGTCTTGTACATTGCAAAATTACCTGTAGCTGTTCTCCATGGGGATATTACACCAAGGCAGCTATTTCAACACCATTGTTTTTACGCTGGATAACAATAGAACTTGAAAATTTTATTGTTTGATTAGGACAAAACACACATACCTAGTACAGGGACTGGAGCATGTTACTACAATAAAGATACTTGGAAATTAATTTCCATTTTAAAAACTACCGATAAAAGAATTTGCATTATGTGTCATATTACTATTAGTGTATGCAAGCCTGGCTCCATTGATTTGATTGCTCCATACATTTTAGAAATCACTGTGGCTTTGAACGAGAATTATTTTCAATAAGACATTATTCATGTCTGCTCAAGTATTAGGCTTTGAAAGATTTATACTAATATTTTCCATTATGTTGGTCAACAGGGTGGCATTCTGTAAGTTTCACTTTGATATTGAGATTCAAATATTCACAACAAAAATATGAATGTCTCATGATTGCAACTGTGCAAATAGCGAGAGATTACACCAACTTTGAAGTTGGATTCTGTTCTTATTCTTTTCCTTATTCATTTCCCTGTGAATTGTAATGGCTGAAATTTGAGGAACTTGCTTGAATTGATGGGCAATAATGGATATTCACATCTGAACAGTATACATGCTGGAAGAACTATGTACTGTTGTAAACAGTCCCTACATAATTGCGTAAATGTAAAAATAGCTCTCCTCACAGAATTCTGAAGTCTCAGGACAGATACCTCCCACTAATTCAAATTTATTAATTTGAAATTGGCAAATGAGTAGCTTTATGTCAATGCACTTTAGGCTGCTCAATACAGCCATACCTTTATTCAGCACAAAACAATACCTATTAGAGAATCTAGCTGAATTTTTCAGTAGTAGTATCACATGCATTATTCTGTGACATCAATGTAGCAAGAGAAAATTAAATGTAAACATTTGCTGTAAACAGCAAAAAAAAAAAATCTAACATTCAGCAGTTTACATCATAATCTCTCAGTCGGAAGAAAGTAAAATTATTTTTTTAAAAAAATGTGTTTATGATCATTGCAAGAATGGGAACTGCTGGATAATTGATAAAAAAAAGGTTAATGTATCCTAATTAAATTAATTGAACCCTACTTACTTTTTCTGAAAGATGTGTCTGTATTTTCTCAATTTAGTCTTCTGTAATGGTAATTTCATCAAATCAAGGATTAAATATGTAGGAAGAAAATGAGCCATCAATTAGACCAAAAAAACTAAATTAAGAAATATTAGTTTCAATCTGTAATGAAACAGAGGCAAAAATTTGTCAATAGAAAGTAATTGCTAGTAATGTTGAGTAGCAAATGTATTGTTAAAGTCTATGCCATTTACAAGCAAGCTCTGAAAAAGAGAAGTTAAATCCATTCAGTTAACTTACAGAAAACACAACTATTTCTGTCTTCTCCAAATTAGCCTAGGTTAGCTCAAAAATAAGACAAAGTGTACTTAAAGGTTTATGAACCACTGTGTAACTTTTCAGCAAATTCAGACAGAATATGAAGCTAAGTACAAAACCACAAGACCTTAATATGGTCTAATATTTCACAGCGAACATTTCATGAAGCTGTATAAATAAAACCACCATCATAGTGGAGACAGTGATTGATGATTCAGTGAAGCATGTTTCCAAGAACTAAGACAACTGCATACTGCTAAAACTGAAACCAATTTAGCACAAACTAGTAAGTCAGGAAGTGATAGTTTGCTTAAAAATAACCAACAGCCTTCTCTTCTTTGTAAACAGAGAGGCAATATAAAATGCAATGTCATAAGTAAAAGTCTGAAAGCACAGATTTCAACTACAGCTAAGGAATAGACAAGGCCAAAATATAAATCTAGGCTAAGCTATTTTCCCTCTGCAGTAAGCTGCTGTTTTCTATGGAAAACAACTCTTTTAAATTTAGAAAACTAATACACTATACATATATATGTTCGTATATATAGAAATGTATGCACACACTTGTATTTTAATATGATGCCACTCATTATTGATTATGCAGGACATCTTTCAAGCATTTTTTTAATCTACTTTGATTTGTGTATGTGACTATACTTTCTGAGCTCCTTAGCCTTAAAGATTCATTTCCAAAGGCTTTGTTATATGCCATGTAAGATGTAGTTTCTTGAACATGGATAGAAGAATATTTCACTTTAAAATTGGGGTATGATGAATCAGAACTACAATTGTTTTAGAGACTATAAGGAACTAAAAAGATTACATCTTCAGCTGAAATGTTTTCCCCTCAAAGAAACAGGGAAATTTTGGTTCTATCTAGTTTCACTGCTTGTTTTCAAATCCCTTATTTTTTAATATGTATTTAACTACTTAAAAGGCAGGATCTCTGCAAAAGTCAGAGATAACAGCATGTCAACGGTTTACGGGTGTTTGGCCCCATTCCATGATGAATGGGGCGGGGGACCCATGGACCCACGTTCCGGGAAAGGGAAAAGGGAAAAAGGGTAGGGAGATGGGCCTGAGAGCAAAACAGCAGCAACAATCTGAGGAGAAACAAACTAATTTACTAAATAAGATATCATAATGCAAAACAACACACTATAATACAATATAATTACAATTTAAGCAAATAAATCCAATACAATGAGAGAGAATGTCCAAAAATCAAGGTAGGCCTTACTCTAATACTGATGATAAAACAGCTGGGGAGCGAGATGCTGCCAGGACGAGAGACGGGCAGAAAGAGAACAAGGTCTTGTGATCTGCGAGTTTTTATCTTTCCCTCTGACTGGAAACGGTAACAGAGGAGCAAAGTCCTCTGGGGAATGTAGTAGTCCTTCTCTTCTGAGAACCAGGTACATACACTACATGATGTTATGATGTGGAATACCAATAACCGAAAATCATAAAACCATGATGGATCCTTTAGATCAGAGATGAGATATAATTATTAAGGAAATGGGTCTTTATGAAACAAAACCATTCCCTAGAAAAATATATTTTAAAAAGAAGCAAAATAATTTCTGAATAAGAACTTTTTTTCCAGGAGGTGAATTGTGTGCTTCATTCATCTCATTCAGTATTCGAAGAAACACACACATATGTGAATATGTTTAAAAGCAAACTATTTGAAAACTAACAAAGATCATTCTATACCCCAAAATTATGTTTGTATATCTGATTTCCATTTAAATACAAACAAAGCTTCTAAGATTAGAATATGTACCTGGAAAAGACGATATTGATTGGATGTTAGTACATGCAAGACAAATGCACTTCTCAGACGTATCACCTTAATTCTGGAGATATTCCACAGATATCATTGAAGTGGTATAGGATTTGTAATATTTTTTTATATTTTTTTATATATTTTATTTTAAGCAAAACATACAGAAGAGATGTTCTTTTGCTCCCCTGTTATCAATCAATGACCATTGCTCTTTTAATGTAATACAATAAAATATCTCAGTGATGCTCTGTATGGGTTCACTGTAATATATCAGAAGATCAATGGCTTGCAAAAAAATAAAATGCTCAAATGCAAGACAACTTTCGCCAATAATGTCTGAAGATTTCATTCACTAAATTTGTAATGATTTAGAAGAAGCAAGTCAATGGCATTAACTAACATGCATGTCCAACTTTTAGTTTTATATTTTTGTTGCCTTTTTTAATTCTTTAATAAGCAAGCTTTTAAAAAAAGAAGTTCTGTCACTTATACGTATTAACTTTATTATATATTTTACATGCGGCCCAATAAATTTTCTCTTCACTCAATACAGCCCAGGCAAGCCAAAAGATTGGACACCCACTGACTAGAGATCTCACAAGGTTTTCAAAGTGTTACCCTCCTTTTTACCCCATTATTAAAGTCAAAGATAAATTATACATTAGTAAATTAAGGGTACTTGTCTTCAGATCTGCATTCTACAGCTAGGGTTTGTCTCTCCTATTAAACCTTAACAAAAGGTTAAACAGAAAATTAGGAGTGCCACACAGAAAAGGAGACTTGTAGCACACACCCACAGTAAGACAAGTTTTCAGCCCTTGTAGATCCTGCACAGCACTCATACACAAGCCAGATCAGGCTCACACAGCCACCTCTGCAGCTCTTGTGGGAGGCAACCCTGCTACCCTCATCTTCCACAGTCATATCTTTAGATCCTGCTTGCAGGACTTAACAGTGGTGTGGTTTTTCAGAAGGTCTTGAAGCTTCTAGCAACCATAACATACATCCTAGAGACAGAAGTAATTCTTAGAAAGACGCACTTTCTATGATTAACATTCTACAATTTTCTAAGATTATAGCACTGCAATGAAGGCCTGGAAATTCAATCAAAAGGAAATACTGCACACTCTTTAGAAAAAGTGAACTTGATATAAGTAGACTTTGGCAATCTCTGCTGTCAGCTATGTATTTTTTTATGCTTGTAAATATGCAGAAATTCTGTTTAGGCCAGAAAATTACTAGCTACTTCTCTTTTCTCTTGTATTTTTTAACACTTGATTATATGCAGAACCCATGTTTGGGGGCTACTCTTGAGTTTATTCAGTCCCGGAAGAATTCTATGTCATCACTGTAGCATCACATCAATGGAAGCCACGTCAATTCAGCATCAAGTCATCCTGAATACATTTTCCTTTGTCTAAGAACTATTTCAGGTATTTAATCACACTCATACTTGGAATTGATATTTACATAGTGGATATATGTATATTTCTTTCTATGTAGGCAGATTTCTGGATACAGAATGCAAGAATCTGTGCTCCTGGATGTGTGATTTCTTCCTTCCAAACAAATTTATACTCTTCTTGTGGGCAAAACTGCTTGCAAGTAAAATAAAATTGTTCCACTTTAAAAATCAGAGCTGAAAGCTTTGCTCTGCATGCAGTTCCTCTGCAGCAAATACTTTTTGTTCATACATTCCTCTCTTTAATTCACATCATATATTTCTGTAATAGTGCTTAATTAAACATTGACAAATCTAAGTCAATAAACATCTTCATTGGGTTGGGATAGCATCAACACTTAGAACACTTGATCTCTACTGAGAAGCTCTGGGCTCTCAAAGATCAGATTACATATTTCAAGATATTGACATCTTCTATTTGTTCTGGCCTGGGAATAGAATAAAGCAAATTTTTCTGGTTTGATTTGTTTTTGTTTTTCTTCATTAAGAGAGGAGAATAAATTTAGAAAAATAACTTCAAGAAACATCAACAAAATGGTCCATCAGTTCAATGCCATGTTCACAAGTAGTTCAAGTTTTTAGAATAAGATATCCACACAACAGAAGCACAAGGGTGACGGTTTCTCTGCAGATCCAGATTAGTGTCAATGAACTAACAAGAGAGGAGAGGTAGGCTTTGCTTTATACAGTGACTCACCAGATGGAGCTATTCCAGACAGCTGAATTTACCTGGCAGTAAATTGCTTCTTATCAGATATAGAGCTTTCTTTAAAGCACTGAATCTATTTCCAGTCAAGTTTGTTCTCCATATTCAAACCTGGCCCTGAAGCACATGAACAAACGATAATCCCTAGTGTCAAAGTATTACAGATTTCATTTAATTACTCAAAACTCAACAGAGATATTTTAATTGATTTTTTTCCTAATGGTTACATACGCAACAACAGCAACAACAACAACAAAATGATGTATGTGTACTAAATTATCATTCTCCTTAATACTGTATTTCTGCTTCTGCTCAAAATGAGAAATTGAAAACAAGCAACCAAAGTAAGCTTAACTTGCAACATAAATCCTATTACTCAAAACAGGCAACTCCCGGAAAACATTAAGCATCTGATGTGATATAAATAAGAATAGGTCTACATTAAAAAAAAAAAAAAAAAGAGGGTAAATTTAGGTTAGATATAAGAAAAAAATTTTTTACAGTGAGGGTAGTGAGGCACTGGAACAGATGGCCCAGTAATGTGGTTGATGTCCTGTCCCTGGAGACATTCAAGGCGAGGCTGGATCAGGCCCTGGGCAACCTGATCTACCTGTGCATGTCCTTTGCTCGTTGCAGGGGAGTTGGACTAGACGGCCTTCGGAGGTCCCTTCCAAGACCCAGCAAAATCAAAGAGGTGCAAATGCATTTGCAGTAATGTAATGCTTTGCCAAAAACATGAGCACCTTTTATTGTGATATTTCTGCTCCATGCAGTGACTTGTTCATGTCAAAGCATGTCCTCCTGGAGAAGCTATGAGAACAGGCAGATCTAAATAATGTCTACTTCAGATTATTGCCCCGGAGGATATGTTAAGGGACATGCAAAATGTGATCTGAGACAGCCAGCATGGCTTTATCATTGTGCCTGACCAATCTGGTAGCCTTCTACAATGGAGTGACAGCATCAGTGAACATCAGAAGGGTAACTGATATTATCTACCTGGACTTGTGCAAGCTCTTTGACATGGTCTCACACCACATCTTTATTTCTAAATTGGAGAGAGATGGATTTGAAGGGTGGACTATTCAATGGATGAGGAATTCATTGCATGGTTGCAGCCAGAGAGCTGTAGTCAATGGATTTATGTTCCACTGAATGCCAGTCACAGATGAGGTCCCCCAGGGGTCTGTCCCGTGCTCTTCAGCATCTTTATCAATGACATCTACAGCAGGATCAAGTGGACTCTCAGCAAGTTTGCTGGTGACACCAAACTGATGGATTCAGATGATACGATGGAAGAGCGTATAAACAGGAGGGGGAACGATTGTTCACGAGGGTGGAAAGAGATAGGAAAAGGGGGAATGGTTTTAAACTGAGACAGGGGAGATGTAGGTTAGATATTAGGAGGAAGTTTTTCACAGAGAGGGTGGTGACACACTGGAACAGGTTGCCCAGGGAGGTTGTGGATGCCCTGTCCCTGGAGGTGTTCATGGCTCTGGGCAGCCTGGTCTAGTGGTTGGCAACCCTGCACTCAGCAGGGGGGTTGAAACTCGATGATCTTTGAGGTCCTTTTCAACCCAGGCCATTCTATGATACTATGAAGAGATGCCAGGGGGATCTGGACAGGCTTAAAAGGTGGGCCCATCTGGACCTAATGCGATCCAAGATCAAGCGCAAGGTGTTGCAACTGGGTCACCAACATATGTGTACAGACCGGGAGAAGAACTCATTGAGTCCTTCAGGGAAGGAGTTGGGGGTCCTGGTGGACAAAAAGCTGAACATGAGCCAGCAGTGTGTGTTCGCAGCCCAGAAGGCCAATTACATCCTGGGCTGCTCCAAAAACGGGTGTCTTAGTTTCAGCTCAGACAAAATTATTTTCTACAGAGTGTAGGGTGTGATGCTACGTTTTTGGTTCTAGGAGAAAAAAAATGTTTATAGCACACATATGTTTATAGTTGCTGCTAAGTAGTGTTGTATTGAGACAACGCCATTCTCTGTGAAGGGCCCAAGGAGCTGGGAGGGAACAGAATCAGAACAGCTGACTTAAACTTGCCAAAGGGATATTCTATATCATATGACATCATCACCACATGTACATTACCTGTTATATACATTTATATATATATAAATATACATAGTCATGACTATTTTCCTTTACCTTTTCTCTTAGTAAATAGTTTTCTCTCAACCCATGAGTTCTAGTTTGTTTCTTTGATTCTCTGCTCCATCCCACTGGAAAGGGGGGGGAATGAGTGAATGACTGTATGGTGCTCAGTCACCTGCTAGGTTAAACCACAACAGAGGAGTGCCTATCAGAGTGAGGGAGGTGATTATTCCCTTCTACTCTGCCCTCCTGAGGCCCCATCTAGACTACTGCATCCAGGCCTGGAGACTCTAGCACCAGAAAGATGTGGAGCTGTTAGAGTGGTTCCAGTGGAAAGCAAGAAGATCTCAGAGCTGGAGCATCTCTCTTATGAAGACAGGTTGAGGCAGCTTGGCTTATTTAGCTAGCTCACTGCAGCCTTCCAGTAATCCAGGGGAGCTTATAAGCATGAGAGAGACAGACATTTTACATGGGCAGATACTAACAGGACATATAGGAAAGGCTTTACACTAAATGGGGAAATTTAGGTTAGATTTTAGGAAGGAATGTTTTACTCAGAGGGTAATGAGGCCCTGGCACAGGCTGCCCAAAGAAGCAGTGGGTGCACCATCTCCGGAGGCATTTAGGTCCAACCTAAGCCATTCTGTGATTCTATCTGTAGATTTCTAAATATTTTTTTTTTTTTTTTTTGCAGCTCTACTTGATGGCTGGGCCAAATTTTACTGCAGTTAACCAATTTCTTCTCCATTTCTGACAGTTACTCCAGAATGACTGAGAGGAGAAATCAGGTTATTATTCTAGCCTTTGACAGAAAATGTTGTTAAAGGGATGTTGTCTTCTGAGTCTTTCATGAAATCTGTAAACACATTTAACATCTCTTTGAATGGAAAATATGGCTTGTCAATCTATATTGACTCAGTGAAAAGAAAAGCCCAATATATTAAGCTTACATCCTCCAGGCACTTATCTTATCTAATGATTAACTTTGCAATATAATTTCACCCCCTCACAAATCAATGACATTAATCATAAGAACTCGAAATGAATATTTACACTGTATTTTGTCTTCTGGTTTAACTCTTTTGGACAGTGCTTGGCTGAGCAGAATACGGTATTGGGAAAAACAGTAGCATAGGTACTGCTGCTAAATGAAGACCACAAACTTAATAACACATGAAGCGTTACGGAGTCTTCATTCAAGTTCTTCAGGGATCCAAAGTCCATCCCATTGAGTAAGCTAGGATAGCTTTTCTGAAGTAGGCTGATTAGTAGCAAGCACAGTAGAATCATGCATCATCAACTTATTATTTAAAACCTACACAAGGACATTATTAGTCATCCAAAGCACTTTCTTATAGGCAATGAATAAAGTGTGCTGGAAGAAGCCAATACAATCTCTATTTGTGAAAAATTCAGATCTTGGAGATAATTTAATAGTGTTTCCATGTGACCAAATCTTCCTCTCCGGAGTTCAGTCTGTGTGTGAAAAAAGAAGCTGGTCACTCCAAATCTGTATTACACAGTGGTTTGGACTTTTATCCCTGTGCAAAATATTGAAATCACAATGGCTACAACACTTACATCTTCTCAGGTTATTTCCATACACCTTATATTAGCAGACTGTGATAGAACATTTTCTAATATCAAAAAAAGAAAAAAATACAAATGACAGTAGAAACAAAATCCTGTGAAATATGAATTTTCTCATGAGTAAGAAAGAGTAAAGCAAAAATGAACAAAATCCAGTGGGTTAAAAAGAGATACAAAACCCAATAAGAAATGCAGTGCCTTATTATTGATTAACTCTGTAGATAGGTTTTGATGCTAAAAAGTGTGAGAGAGACAAAACCAAACTAAACCAAAGAAAAAATCTGAGAAATATTATTATATCAGTATGTAATTTTGTTGAAATCAAAGCATAACTAAACAAGAAAAAGTTTAGCAAACTTCTACCAAAATTTGGGGTGGATTTCAGAATTATAACAGCCAGTCAGCTTTTGAAATCTTGCTGTCTATTGGTTTTCTGACCAGACACTGTTCAGTTTACTGCCAGAAATCCAGTCTGAATCCTGGAAACCTAACCAGCTCTTAAAGTCAAGTTTTATTTCTCAAAATCAGTCACATGGAACAGAAAAATTCAGGGAATATAGAATATTGACTTGTATAGAGTCTGAACACATGAGAAAAATATTAGAATTGTAAGTCCTTGCAGAAACAGAAATGCAATTGTCTACTCAGAGAAAAGGGTAAGTTATAGTAGATCTGTTAGCCTGTGGCAGTAAAAGTAGCTTTTAGGAAGACTCACAGTCAATTAATGTGATTTCCAGCACCGTGAGTTGACCAAGGGGACTGAGGAGGACCAGCCTGCCATTCCCGTCTGCTGTGGCTGCTGTCCTGAGCCACATGGTGGTCAGCTCCACATCTTCAGTGTGGACAACTCTACCTACCTTAATTGTATTTTCTATTTAATGGAAACTCCTAGTAAAGCCTTACCTTTGAAAAGGAGCCTGGTTGCACCTTGCACAGAACATTTGAAATGAAAGATATTGAAAAATTAATCCTACTGCTCACAAACTCACTGGCTGTAGTTTACTTGCATGCATTATTTGTCTAACTTGTACACTGTCAACAATTCATTAAAAAAACTATGGCATGTTTAAAAAGATAGAGGAGAGCTACTTGCATTAAGTCAATTAGGGCTAACAGAATTGGTTTTTGTTCAGTAAAACTAAGTAAGTCTGCACCATATGACATCTTCTAAGTAGTCTCCCACGGAACATACTAATGCTTCACCCATTTCTCATGCTGCTGTACTCAAACTGTCCTATATACAAATCCAAATGTCTTCTTAATGATTATATTGTTTTAAGTGAAAAATACAGATTCAAAAAAAAAAAAAAAACTCGCTCAATTTTATTTCCAAATGAAAACAAAATAAGATAAAACAGAACAATAGTTTAAAAAAATGAAAAGGAAAAAAAAGAAAAAACCCACTCAGCAGTGCAGAACCAGCTCAATACTCATCAGAGGGAAGAAGATTGTGCCTGGATGCAGTAGTTCAGCTCACAAAGTGACTGGACTTTCCTTCCAAGACAGTAGGATAAATCTTCAAAGGAGCATCTAGTCATGTTGTCCTCATATAAAGAACTTCATACAGCCGACACTCTCTTATTTCAGCAAATAATAGGAATCTATATCTTTCAAATAGATAGTGAGATAAGTCATACATTTTTAATCCTTAGTGTTGGGAGACTTTAATCAATAAAAACTCCAGTTTTGATCTACAGTCAGTCAACTTGTACAAGCAGAGTATGAACTGTGCACAAAATCAGCCATGATTAAGCAAGTCTGTTTGAGGGTCAGTCTTACTGCTTAACTTAGCAAAATTTTAAGACTGTGCTTTAATTATACTTTTAATACTCTATTAACAGTCTATGCTCAAGGCTCAATGACAACTTTCCAGATATTTTTGAACAGGGAATACATTTATTTTTGTTTATTTGTTTAATTCTATGTAATTAAATTTTAATCTAGATTTTCCTAACTTACATGGATAGTGCTGGGAAGCATGCTAGTACCCAGTCAGGATTCATTAATTCTCTTCTCAGTGAGAGTAAACAGCTCTATTTTCTAATTCTTTAACAAGAAGAATATGCTTCTCATACCTCAGAAGCAGTGTCATTAGAGCATTTTGAGTGTAAAAAAAACCATTAACTAGATTTCACACTTAGCTCGTTCCTACAGTTCCTGGACTTTTCATGCTTCATGCTTCAAGCATAGAGAAATAATTTGCTGAGTAATAATAAAACTAAAACTTGGAGCAACATGCCAAATGTGTCCCAGTGAGTTAGAAGATCAAACCTCCTTTCAAAAGCTCCTCAAGAATTTCATAAGCTATATAGCTATTTGAAAGTACAGATTCAATTGACTTGTCACTTCCAAAATAAGATTTAGATTCCTCAGTCACTCTGAACTTTTGAAGTGTCAAATCTTTGGATTTTGCAGCTTTTTAGATTTAAAGTTCTTAAGCCAGAAGTCTAGTTTAATTATGACTGCAGAAGACCTATTGAGAGGCAAAGTGATTATCAGCTTCGATAACCTTCATCTTTAGGCAAGGCAGTTGTGTACTTCCTCCCTTACTGTGAGGAACATATTGATCTAGAAGGCTTAGTGTGGGAAATAAATTTCTGATGTTAGGTGATCTTGACAGACAGCAAGATCGTGATGTAATAAACCATGGTGTTTAAAATATAAAGCAATACCAATACAACTTAGAAATAAAGTGCACATTCTTAACAATAGAGTGAATAACAAATGGGAGAGTAGATTTGTAGTAAATTCATCTATGACATCAAAGTCTCTAAATGAGACTTTGGGTCTCTAGCCCAAAATGACTTTACTGTGATGGCAGAAAATCAAGTGAGGTTTTGAGACCTGTGGATGGTAATCAAATATGATTTCTCAATAAGTCTGTGAAACATAGCACACAGACATATGAAATAATTAACTATTTTGTCATAAACTAGCAGCAATAACAATGAAAGATGTTAGGAAAGTTGAAAGATTATACTTCTATATATGTAAAATATTGCCTCCTATCTATTTCCATGGAAACTTCAACAGATTCAAAGAACACAATAACACTATTTGACAGAGCAAATTCTCAACTACAAAACACTATTTTTCAGCATAGTCACCACCGCTAGACAATCCACATGGATGAGTTGATCGATATGCTTTTCATTTTGTGGTGTGACAGCTGTGCACAACTTTCCGGAACTTGTCTTGTCTTTCATATCACTGTTGCCAGCGTTGAAACACACCACCTACCAGTTCACTGTGCTCTTATCCACTGTTTGGTTTCCATAAATGTCCAGCAAGCATCAGTGAATGCCAATGGGTGCCATTTATCCACATGGGGGAATTCAGTGACACACCTTTTCTTGATATGCACTTCCATGTCAGACACCATTTGGTCAAACTGCTCCTCTGCTGCCATCTGTCACACAGCAACAAAATGTAATGGAACATTGGTGGGAAAGCTCAACTTCTACTGCCATATCTCCAACATCTGTCTCTGAAGTCATGGGCCAACATAATAAAATAGGAGGTATTACATTTGGAGCAGCCCTCGTACATTCACTTCATGAAAGTGGTCCTAGAATTTGCACATTTTAACTGAGTATAACATTACTAAATCAATTTTCTTCAATGTCTTCTTATGTAGATCTCAGAATACCTTGTAAAACAAATGATATTTGAAGAAAATGTTCTCAGTAGTGAAAGTTGCATATTTAAATTCAGCATGCAGCTCCAGGAAGACATATTCAAAAAAGCAGCCAATATGGCCAAAAACCACAAGAATTTATGGGAGTGTGTAAACAGTAACAGAAACAGGTTTTCTAGTTTTAATTATACTGGATGCTAAGAGGCTGAATATATATAGGAAAGTTATACTGTAAATACCATTTGAGATGAGTAAAATTTAATTTATATTTGCAAAAACACTAGCAAAGAACTATCATTTAATTTTCTTTGTGTAAGGTTTCCTCTTTTCCCCAAAAGCTACAATAAGAAAAGAGGCCAGTTGCACATGCACATGCACCTTACCTGAACAGTCTCCCTATGACATTTTGAAGTAAATCCAGAACATTTTATTCTGCATCTTTTGTACTCCAGATAAAAGGAATATTTCTAATACCTGTTAGTATTAATAAACCTATATATCTCCTTTATTTTTCAGGTTTCCAATCATCATATAAAAGTTTAATTACTAATTCTTGATTAGGAATAATTTTATCGAGAGGACAATACTCATATATTACAGCTAGTGCATCATAGAAGATGGCAGTTGGACATATCTGACTAACTGCTTTGTTCCTAAACTCACATGTGTGTATGTATTTATTTAACAGGCAGCCATTTCCAAGATTGATGATAGTAACCTGTAACACACCACAATGTTACAGACCAGGTTAGGACAGGAACTGAAGAATAGCTTTTTCAATTAATGCCAGACGGGGCATTTCATTAGCTGGAATGCAATTACTTGAGCTGGAATTTGTCCAGGAGCTGGAGTTCAGCCAGGACACTGGTTTAACATTAAATTGCTAAATAAGTAAATAAATTAATTAATTAAATAGGATCCAAATCAAAGAAGAGTTTCTTACTTTATGGCCACCTTATTCTGTTAGGATGTCAATGTAGAACATCTATGATATCTAACCTGGGTTTCGCTGGGATCCAAAGACAGAGAAAAGGAAAAATATTATAAAAAGTTCTCTGGGGTGCATTTTTCATGATAATCTCCTAGTTAAACATGTGATGCTCATGATTTTTATTACAGATTTGCAAAAGTTGTCCAGCTTTGACATAGTTTCAGGTGACTTTGTAAATGATTAAATTAACTCCAGAATAAAAGTAAGGAGCTGAGAATTTACACATACAAAAAAATCTCTCCCAAATCTAATGCAAATGGACACTAGTGGCTGCCAAACACCACTAGTTCTGAGAAATATATATGAGAACTGTAAAACATGCACAAATTTGACTGATCTATTTGTATGTCATATAAAAATGATATTACCAACACAAGTCCTGAAAGTCATCATCATCATTTCTAGGATTTCCCATGGATTTTCCTAGTCCTCCTTAGGAAGACTCCCATTAAAATCCTAGTGAATATCTGCACTCCAAAGTACACTACAAAATAAATCTAGTTAATCTGAGAGCAGCAGAGCTAATGAAGACTGTTTCCCAAATCCCCACTCAATATATCCAAGTCTACCTCTATGCTATTTGCAACCTCCCTCCACTCTTGTGTTCTTGTTCAAAATGAGGACAGAGTGCAGCCACCTCCCTCTTGTATTTCCTAATTACTGAATAGGGAAGAGGCATCACAAGAGCTATATTTATGCTGCTTGGCCGGCCAGCACATGCCTGCTCCCAGAAACTAAATAACTTGAGCTCACAGCACA
The DNA here is from genome assembly GCF_002078875.1 of Numida meleagris. Classification (NCBI taxonomy): domain Eukaryota; kingdom Metazoa; phylum Chordata; class Aves; order Galliformes; family Numididae; genus Numida; species Numida meleagris. The sequence goes on along the minus strand of NC_034409.1, from coordinate 64,443,361 downwards.
GTCTTCCTTGCAGCAGAAACCCTAATTTGCATGACCTTCTCCTCTTGCCAGTAGCCAGTTTCCACAAAACTGGTAGAACTCCCACAGTAAACTTTGGTTTAAATTAATTAAAAGATTCCAAAGTTATTTGAAGCAGGCTGCCAGACAAACAGCATGACAGCATAACCCACGTTTCCTTAAGAAAGCAAGCTAAAAAAGGAAATTTGTAGTAATTATTATTTGCAGATACTAGAAGGCCCAAGTTCTTGACTAAGGCCTATAAACATTACCATGATAGATATAATACACATAAAATTTGCCTAACAGAAGGAAGAACAGTAGATGAAATAAAACAGCGTGCATTAATTAACAGCAGAGCTCTCACTATTCACAATGGAAGGTGCCTTAAGTATACAGACCTCCAGACAAATTTTTACTAGAGCTGAGCTCTCATTTGCTGCAGAAGCAAAGATGAGATAGACATTTTCAGAAATACCAGGAAGTCAACAATATCTATTTAGGTATCACCAGAAATACTCAGAGTTTAAAACAAAATGTTAAAAAAGAATAGTCTCCTACTGTTCATTGCAGCTGTGAGGGAGGATGTCCGCAGCAGGAGCTCAGGTCCTTTGGCCTTGCCAAGGGTGCCAATAGCCTCTGGTTGCCTTTTCTAAGCCTGACTATCTGAAAGACTAATAATAACTCTAGTAATAAGCTCAACAGTGATGAATAATTAATTCAGTGGAAGGCCATCTTACCAGTACTAAAAAGTCAGCTTTTATGATTCTTTGCCTCTTTGTTAGAAGACACTTAAGCATTGCTAGAAATTAGGGAGATGTGATGGGCTGTGTAGAAGAGACCTATATTCTAAAGAAGGGCCCTGAGCACCAGTCATTGGTAGAGAAGAGCCCTTAAAGATGAGGGCTACATGACAACAATGACTACAAAAGTAAAGTAAAAAAAAAAAGTAAAGTTCAATGAAGCAATATTTTTGCCTGGCAGTTCTCAGAAAGTGCTGACAAAATTGCGCCTTCATTCTGAAAGGAAAACCAAAATGAGTCTTACAGCTTCTGGTAAAACAGTATTTTCCTCAAACATTTAGACGTTCTCTTTCTGGAAATAAAAACTCAAACCTTCAGAAAATACACCTGAAGAGCAACCTGTAGAGTAATTACGGTTGTTTTTGCAATTGTCCAGGTGTTCCAGAGTGCATTCTGTGAGATGATATCGCCAGATCCTTCTAGGAGGTCTTCGTTTTACTGCACACTTAAAATTATACAGGTCAGTAATGTTCTCAGGAAAAGAACTGTAAAACATTCCCATCAAGTGCTGCTTAGTATACATTAATGTGCTAAGTGGTTATGCTTTACCTCCTTATTTATGGTTCTGTACTTATTTTTCTTTTAAATTGGAGAACGAATAGATTTTTCAATCTGTTACATCATCTTGCTGTAGAAGTAGTCAACCTATTATACGGAGTTACTCATCAACTTCAAAATGGATTTTGAAAGCATAGAGGACCTTTATAATATTTGCTGGACATCTCTGAAATCTAATTGTACCAGAGATAAAGGTGTGAGTAAACTTCTAGTAAATAAATCTAGGACACACCAATGTGTCACACAATCATGTGATACAGTAGTAAAGGATTAATTTTACAGGTTCAAGATGCAGTATGTATAACTGGATGTAGATCTCCTACAAAACAGCTTTTTGTCCTATTGATTTTGGCTTAAAATATGTATCATAACATAAAATGCAGGCAGAAATCGAGCTAAAGAGTGGTTCTGGCACAGATCACAGTTAAACTCTTTGCTAGGGATCCATTGTAGAATGAATTATTTCTTTGGGTACGTAAGTGTTTTCCAAAAGCACCAGGCATTCTGCCATCAGTTACATATACACATAGCTATAAAGAATGCAGACAGCCCTTTCTTTCCTCCTCTCCAAAAAGATCCAGAATTTTTTTGGTAAATCACCATGTCTCTACCCCTCTACTCCTTGCTGCCTTCATTTTACTGTCCCTCTCAAAGAAGTGGATTTTAAAGCTCTGGGATCTGCACAACAAACATGCAGACTATCACAGCACCTCTCTACGAGACTGTCTGAAATACTCTTGGGTGGCATATCACAAAGATATAACCCTAAGAGCTAGTTGCCACATTCATCTTGCCCCAGTCAGTTTGGATTTAGAGTGCTTAGTTTTTTAAAGGCTAGTGTCCATCTCTGAAATTTTAGAAGGTAGAAGTTTAGTGTTAACTGATTCAGATTATAAAGCAGTCGTAGCACTCTGGCCAAACACAGGCAAGTCCTGGAGAAGAAGAGATCTCAGTAAGAGCAAATAAGGTCATTTCTGTCACATCACTCTGGTGGTACCCAAGCCAGCTGCAAAGGAGTTGAAGGTCCCCTCCTGCCCCACAGCACTTTCCAAACAAGCAGTAGGCTCCTCTCCGAGGCACAGAAATGAGCTCACAAAACTTCTGCCTGGACATGCTCCAAATCCTGGGAGAAGAATTTGTTTACAGCTAGCCTAGGCCTCTCTACCTGCAAGGAGGCCTGAAGTGTGAGCTTATTCCTGGCTTCAAAAAACACCCTCCCAGAGTGCCTCCAGACAATGTGTCACACTGCTGTAAGCAGGAAACAAGGAGAGTTCATATGTTCCCAACAAGCCTATCTGAAAAAGTCTTACCTTGTCACAGTTGCTGTTTAATTATCTAAACACAGTGGCTGCTCAAACTATAGGATGAAGTTATTAGCTTCTTAACCTCTGTGACAATAATGACTGTTGATAGCATCTATTTCTTTCTGCTCGTTTGCCACATCTTCACTGCATATAAATGGAGCCACAATTACACAAATTGACCATTAGTCATATTAGGAAGAGATCACAGAATCATAAAATGGTTTGGGTTGGAAGGAACCCTTAAGATCATCTAGTTCCAATCCCCCTACTATCGGACAGGACACCTCCCTCTAGACCAGGTTGCTCAAAGCCCCATCCAGCCTGGCCTTGAATGCTTCCAGGGAGGGGCCATTCACAACCTCACTGGGCAACCTGTTCCAGTGTCTCACCACCCTCACAGTAAAGAATTTCTTCCTGATCTCTGGTCGAGATCAACAACCAGAGTCACAAGTACCAGACTTGTTTTATATTCAGGTATAAAAGCTGTAGCAATTTCAAATGTCTGGGACATCTGAAGCAAACAGAACCTTAGAGATGACTTGGCAAAACCATCTCTATTAGTTTAATCAAAAAGAGAAGATTAAACACTACCTCTGGCAGGACAGATCGTTAAAGCCAAACGATGATCTCTCAAGCAAAGGATAGTCGTAAAGTTGAAGGCTGTAAAGATGAAGTCTTGCTAACCTCCTTAATGATAACCTTGTCCAATAATGGATTTGATTTCTTCTTCACAAGTTTTGACAATCAAGAGAGAATTAGGTTTAAAACAGAGGTTGTAGGTCATTCCTTTCTAACACCACCAGTGCCTTAACAAACCACATAGGCCAGAAGTAGTATGGTACCATTAAATGTTTTATAATGAAAATCTATTTTATTGAAGGCTAAAGTAAATGGAGGGTTTCATCGTACCATTTAAAGAGAATACGGTTTAGTGGTTCAAATGAAAGAGGAAAGGAAAAGAACAGGGAGAGAACGCGGGGCACATAAGCAGCACAAGAGAGTCAGTTACTTGATCTCTTTAAAAAGAAACTTAGAGTCACAAAGAAGAAACTGAGGAGAGACAAGGACACTGAATACTTCCTCTCATCTGGATAAAAAGGAAAAAGAAATAGGGCAAGCTTTGGTTTGAACCACATAATGATATTCTACTAGACGTATTCAAAAAATAATGCCTTTGTATATTTTTATGAATATTTTGAAGCATGAGGTGAAGATCAGTCACGTCTCCATAGCAGTGATAAACTATTCCTTTCTCCTCCATGGAGACAACAATCCCACTCTTCATAGTAGCATGGAAAAACAAAGGTCACATTGCACCAAATATTTAAATGGAATCTCTTTTTCACGTGGATTTTGATGTTAGCTTAAATAATCATTTTAAAGCATAATCACCTTTGGCCGGGACATGTTTTCACTGTATGGTACACAATGGTGGTGTGGATCAGCAACATATCTAGACTAGTATATTCAGCAAATCAGATCACTTGCATGCCAAGTAATAAAAAAATACTTTCACATAAAATATATCATCTCCAGAAGGGGCAGTGACCCTTCATATCAGGTTGGGTTGTGGAGGGAGGGAACATGCATAAGTGTGGGTCAATAGGAGCCTTTGTCCACACAGTGCTGGGGTTCACAACAGAGTTCTCTTCTGACCCACATCAAAGATGTCATCAGTCTCTGAACTAGCAGCTGTCAAGTACTATCTGGCCTCCGCGCTTCTGCTTTCCTACCCTGTAGCAGTTTCAAAGGGGCATGGCTGTGTGAGAGGTAACATCCTTTAGATGAACTAGAAACATATGGCACTGACCACATGTGGTCATTAAAAAGTCCCACGCCAATTTTTGCAAGGCTAACAATATTAGCCCCAGTATCCTGGCCAAATTCCAATATAGGTAATTATATTCTGGGTAATGACATACCAGCTAGTTTTATAAGGTTTAATATACATTGAGGAAAGTGGCTTGCACCTAAGGGCTCTGAGTTAAACTCATTGCACAGTCAGCTGGGATAAAATTAGAGAAGAAACTACCCAAGCATGTCAAATGTTTAAGCTTTAAAACCCTGGGAAGAATGAAACAAAAGAGGAAGGGATCCAGGGGTGCTTTAGCATAATCAAGCTGGCTCATGCCACTGAAGACACAGCTGGGATCCAGAGCTGGCTGCTGTGATGAAACTTGTAACAGTATCCCCACCCCACCTTCAGCAGTGGGTGTGCATACATGCTAAATTACCAGGTTAAGGAAAGAGATGCAGCAGTATGATACAAAATATTGTTTGGTGGGTTGTTCTGTTTGCCTTTTTTCTAACTAAAACAAGCTCCTACGAAAACAAGATTCTTCAGATACTCTACGCCTGTTGCGCAGCATCTCTGTGACCCCAACTCAGAATGCCAGAATGATTATTTGACTTATTTGCCTCATCTTGCCCCAGTTGAAGAAATTCTGCCAATACCAGCATAGGATTCTTTTCTAACCATATCCCAGCAGCATACCTGCCTGGTAATTCTGATGCCCAGGATCAGGATAATCTAGGTGACAGCAGATGTCCCTTCAGCATGACATTAAAATTTAAACGGGGCATTCAGATGCCCATGACACCTCAGCTGTGGCACTCATTTGCAAGGATCTTCTTGCTTCCTTCATTGTGTTGACAGGAAAGATACATTTGGATGACAAAAACCCTTGCTATAAAGCACAGGCATACCTCAGCTCTCAGGGATGAAAATACACCAAGTAACGAAGTAATTTGGCCATTTTCATCCCATAAGACCTTCTGCAGACAGTGCGTGCCATTTTATGTATTGTTATGAGCCTTCAAAAAAGCCACCCACAATATTTTAAACAGTGCAGAACTGAAGAAAAACTGGTTCAAACACAAAATGTCAGAAGGATCAAAAGCCGCAAAACTCTCTTCAGATTTGAAGCCCCATCTTTAGCCTATGAGATATTCATGATGACACTGATGTACAAGGAATCATCTATGAATTGAACTCCAAATTAAGTTATGTTTCCCCAGTCTGTGAGCAGATGTGGGCTTATTTTGGTGGTAGCATGCAAATTCCAAACTCCAACCCACATATTTCATGTGTTGGTGTATATATCTTACACAACCAAGCACACCAGCTTGAATCAAGATACTTGATGCCTTTCCTAGATTTCAAACTGCTGAAGATGGGAGACACACGTCCTCTCCCTGCTCTTCACTTACAGAGCACTGTTTCATCTTCTCGATTCCTTTCTCCATTAGATCACATTCAAACATAATTAGTGTAACATTAAAAATGAAGGAAATTTTGTAATTGCCAGTTGTTCTGTAGCCATGGTTACACCAGAGATTTATACCCAGTGACTCCAGCCCAAGCACGCACAAGCAGTTAGCAGGAACAGCAGTAGGATAATGTTTGTGTGCATGTGCAGGTGTGCTGACGTGTCTGTTTGCCAAAAAAAAAATAAAGAGGGGGAAGGATGGGAGGAGGGGGGGAGAGGGGAGAGAGGCCGAGGGAGAGAAAGGAAGGAGGGAGGGGAGGAGAGAGACAGAGAATATTCGGTGACATTTAAGGTGCTAATATCTGGAAGTCAACCTTTAATTTGACAGCTTTTAGTGCTAGTTAATTTCACTCATCCAGACGAGGTGTAGGAAATTTGCAGCACCTTTAAATTATCACGTTTTTCCACACTGCCTGAGGCCTATGTGGAATACCTGAGCCATACTTTCTGCCCCCCTCCCCAGCTCCCCCTCCTCTCCCCCTTTTTTCAGGTCAGTTGAAGTAAAACTTTCATTCCCTTTCTCAGACAATTAATCTTTAGCTAATTGAAGCAGGAATGCTGCAGGATGGGTTTCACTGGGGCCTGTAAATCTCATTTAGCAAAGTGAATTCCAGGCACATGCTGCACCTAATGATGTGACAGGTGGGCCGCACCGCAAGACAGCAGCCGCAGAAAAGTTGATTCTCATTAGACCCTCGGAGTCCTGCAGTCAGTTTTCTGATGGCTGAAGAACACTAATCGCATCTGTTTGCTGCTGGGTGGGGTGGGCAGGAGGGGGGCACGAAGCAGGGAAGAGGCAACGGAGAGGGAGTGGGGGGGGTTTCCTTTCTTTCATGAGTTAATATCCTTGACTCCTGCCCAAAAAAACAGCAGGCCTGCCTCCCACCATGCGATCAGCCTCCATTCTGCTGACTCCTACAGGGTGCACCCTTTTTCTAATTAACCGGAATGGCTATGGAAAGCAAAGGAGGCCTTGTGTTGGGTGAACCAATTATTTTGAAGGGTATTAAGTCATCAGATTTACTTTTATCTTGATTGCATTGTGGAAATCGTGCATAATTAATGGTGGGAGCTTATTAGGAAAATGATTAGGCAAATTACACAGGTGTCGGATGCATTTTTTATGATAAATTTGCTAGAACAATCCTGCAATTCCATCTGTTCAGCTCATATCAGAATGTCACTCTGGAAGAAATTAATGGTGCAGAGTTGCACAAAGTTACTGGAGGCCTTGGATGCAGATTTATGTTTAAAAAAAGATACGGTTAAAATTACCCAGCAATTTCCTAATAAATACTTGATGTTACAGTTCAATAAATTACTTATTTAATCTTAAAAGAAAATGATAGTCAGCTGGAAACTAAAAAGTAGAGAAAGCATAAACCTCATTTTGTCAGTTTGATGTGTATGTAAATAAAAAATAATCATAAGACATAATAATTCTTTGCAATGAGATGCTGACTAGAGACAAGCTGTCAGTATCCAAGTTGTTCTGCTAGGTATTTTTTCCACAGATACTACAGCTTGTCTTACAAATGCTATTCTCTCTGTAAGGTCACAGAACCGATTTCCTTTTCTGTTATTTCTGCAGTGTTTAACAACAGATTCTGGAATTCACATACTGGAGGGTAGGGAGGACACCAAATACTGTGCTCATGTCTATGCTACTTTGACCTTGCATTTGTTAGCATCATAAAAAGACAACAATTATGAAATCAAACCCCATGAACACATTCTCCTTGTGAGCAAGCCAGTAAATTAGTGCATGTTTGTCTGAAAGTGTCTGTGTGCAACTGCAGAATTGGTGAAAGACTGGAATCAGTGAAAGTACCACTAATGTTCTACCCCTGAAAGTGTTGAGAAGCTGCACTCATGAATTTGTTATTAGGCAATGAACAAAAAGTTAATATGCCATAGAACAACCACAACACTATAGTAGCTAATACAGCATGATTTCTCAAAAAAATCTACACACAGTGGTGCAGAATCTCAGAAAACTGGGTGCATAGGGTTGTGTGACCAAAAAAAAAAAAAAAAAAAAAGACATTTTAATCAGTACTGGGCAGTTTAACATGGTCCAGCTACCAAAGTCTTATGATTTTCAGAAAAGCTTTATTTATATATTTATCTTTATAAACTGCTTGACTGTAATCACTGCTTTGACTTTTCTTTCAGTGCTACTTCTAACAGAGTCTGGATAGACAAACATTTAGCATAGCTGCTGTGTTCTCCGTGGGCAGTTTTTAAGCTCTAGTTTTTAAGTGGATTGGGGTCTGCATCACCTTAAATAAGTCCTTTCAGTCATGATCCAGGCCTCTAGTTAAAGTCCTTAAGACCTATGGCCTATATGTAGCAAAGAATATGGTGTTTAGTCCTAAGAGAAGAATGAGGCTGCTCTCAGAGTCAGAAGTGCTCCCCTAGGATGACTCAGACAGCACAACAGGCCTCTAAAATGGTATCTCCACACTGCAAATGCAATATACATTCAGCCAAATGATGTACTAGCTACATAGTTATAGTTCAATGTAATTTCCATCACTAAAGGTGAAGAAGTCCTGGTAGTAAGGATCTCAAGCACAGTTGGCAAAATCCACATAAGAAGCTGAATAAAAAAAGTCTGTTTATGCCACATCTGCACATCTATTGGAATGGCTTTAAAGCTAGCTTGGATGTCATGACAACTTAAAAAATGCAACACAGACTTACCTCATTTTATAGCTTCCTGCCCATGGTGCCACAAGAACTACCAACCTGCCCGAGATCCACAACACTGTGGCTCTACTACTTTATTCTTCTTTCCTATTCTTATTGTCCCAAGAGCTTACTCACTGCCACAGGGTCCTTGAAAGACTGATTGGTGATGTGGCATAGTCAGTTTGGGGATTTCTGTTCTTTTCAGTTTAACTCATTCTAGTGTTATCAGAATGGAAGTGAGTATCTCACTTTCTCTCTCTGGCACTCTGAAAAAACAGCTAGAAATGAACATTAATTATAAATAAAATACTTGGAAATTTACTACTGAAGAGCAACCATGAGAAAAGTGTATTATTTTCCCCCTAATATCTAAGTATTGTTAAATACCAAAGATACCATTCTCTGTGACCTTTGCATCTTCTAAGTCCTTCCTTGCAAAGCAGGGTGATGGATGCCACTCACTATGTTCTGCACTTGTGGTGAAGACAAAGGCACTGAATTCCAAACAGCCTCTGCCAGCAAAGAAAGTACAGCTATCTGAAAACTCAGTTTATCCTCCTAATCATTTGCTTGGTACATTCTTTGAAATCTACATTCACATATCTCTTTGTAGCAAGTGTTTTCAGAAAAATTACAGGGGCACACAGGCAAACACAGTGTCATGGTTTTGTGATTTTCGGTTATTGGTATTCCACATCATAACATCATGTAGTGGATGTACCTAGTTCTCAGAAGAGAAGGACTACTACATTCCCCACGGTACTTTGCTCCTCTGTTACCATTTCCAGCCGGAGGGAAAAGATAAAAGCTCGCAGTATAAGAACTTGCATATCACGAGACCTCGTCCCTTTTTCCGCTTGTCTCTCGTCTTGGCAGCACCTCGCTCTCCAGCCATCTTATCGTCGGTAGTAGAGTAAGGCCTACCTTGATTTTGGGGCATTCTCTCTCTCTGTATTGGATTTATCAGCTTAAATTGTAATTATATTATATTATAGTGTGTTGTTTTGCATTCCGATATTTTATTTAGTAAATTAGTTTGTTTCTCCTCAGATTGTTGCCACTGTTCTTTGCTCTCAGGGCCATCTCCTTACCCTTTTCCCCTTTTCCCTTTTCCCGGGGCGTGGACCCGTGGATCCCCCGTCCCCTTCGTCACGGAACCGGGCCGAACGCCCGTAAACCGTTGACACACAGCAATGCCCTTCAGTCAATTTGTTACTGCCTGTTAATTAAGACTGTTGATAAATATTGGTTTTAATCCATGAAGGCTACCAGAACAGTATAGATTAATGCTGTTAAGTAGGGCAAGTAACCAAAAGCAGTTACTGAAATGCTTGAGAATCTTTGAGATTAATATAGTTAGGGTACATATCCATTCTACATTTTAAGGAATGTTCCTTATCCAGTGGCTAATGTCTCATGACCCATATCCAATAAGGAATTACTAAGCATTTGATCAGATAAAAAGCATGTTTTCAAGTAAACATTATTCAAAAAATAAAATATGATGCTAATCTATGATTTTGTACCATGAGTAAAACATTTTGGATACTATCCCTCGAAAAATCTATACTGAAATATTTATAGGTGAGCATGGAAGGGTCTGGGGAATTTCACAGAAGAGGACTGAGATTTGTTTGGATGAAATTAAATAGGTTGATATACAACCAAGCAAGGCCAAGAGTCATGGGTTCAGAATAGATAGTCCTGACTATAAACTTAACATACAATTTCATGAGGTTCTCTCCCTATCCTGTATAAGAGACTAGTACTATTTATTCATAGAAGAGCTTAGCTACTCAGCGTTATTGGCAAGACAGAACATAGTATAGCAGAAAACAAGCAACTCAGAAGTCCTTTGTAGTTCATGTAGTTAAGCTGAGAATACAGAGCACTGCTCTTCAGCCAACCACTCATCTGTATGACACTCTGAAGTATACCTCACTTAGTTCTCCTTTAGATGCCAAAAATACCTCCACGTGCTTTTACACGGGGAGGTTCAGGCAGATTGAAGGTCTTTGCCTCACCATCCATGCTTGTCAGTCCTGATGAGCTCTCAGAAACTATAGCAGGAAAACCATGTTTGATACGTACTGAGGAAGCATTAGTGCATCTAGAGTCTGCACATTTTCCACAGGCGTGCTCCAAGAGGCATCACAGTAAGTAGAAGATCCTGCCAAGGTCGAGATTTTCTTGTGAGTGGCTCTGTACCAAAAGGCAAGCACAGACAATCTCTGTTCCTGGGAGTGCAGAGCTCAGGTGGGAGGGAGAAAGTGACACAGGGAAAGGCAGGAAGATCCTGTCCTGGCACTGTGCGCAGAGCAGTGCCAGAAGCGGAATCTCATTCTCACTAATCTCACTCCAAGTGTCATGCAACAGCCACGCTGCTCCTTTGATTTTCAGTGCTGGTGTTGTATTTCAAGTGTTCAGGATCTCTCTCATACTGTAATCAATATTTGTTTTTAAATTAAACATTCCTTTTCTTCTTCAGAGCTTCACTCGATTTTCTTTAAGCCCTACCCAAATAACTACTTCTTAATCCTTATTATAGATAACTACCTCTAAACAAACAGATCCCATTGTAATATTGACAGTATTACATTTTTAGCATATCATAAGCTTGCAACCAACACCTAGGCATTTCCCAGTGCTACCTTTTTTAAATGTAGGTGGAAAAAAAACACAGTTATTTGTTTTTTCTGATTTTCTGAATACATCTTGCAGGATATGTTCAAAGTTCAGCCTTTGAGCTGCAAACAGCTGACATTCAAGAACTGGCACTTTTTTTGCCCAGTTCACGTTTTCATTAGACCACAGGCCAAAAAGTTTATGAACAGCTTTTAAGTGATTTAATTCCCACTCCACTGTGAGTGGTGCAAAACAATTCCTCTCATCTGAGGTAAGTTGAAGTATCCAAACTCAAAGCATATATTCAAACACCACAGAAATACAGACAAAATGGACAGAGGTTCTTCCAGTTTTTCATGTTGTGTCCATCACTGCAGATACAAGAACTTTTTCTGTGAATAGACAGGGCTTTAAACATTGGGGCCAGGCTGATTTAAGCCTTTTGCTAAAATCTTTTCATATTTCATTGGATTGATGAGAAATGCCATTGGGATCATACTGATACTTTATAGATGGTGAGCGGTAGAGGAGGCAGTACTTCTCTCTGAGAGGGAGAAGGCAAACCCTTCATTAAAACATCAACTTTCCCCAGAAGCTCATACTGTCTGACATGCCTAACCTGTGTGCATATGTCAACACAGAATGCTTGCTAATGTTGCTGAGGCTGTAAATAAGGGTTCATACTATACTATGAGGGAGATTAATGAGTAGTGTGCTTCCTTCTCTGCTGGAGGCTGAAGTAGGTTCCCTATTAAGATGCAGTATCTGTCACTGTCAATAGAGACATGCTGTGTGGGTGTGAGGAGAAGTTAAAGAGGTGTCTCTGAATCTGGTAGTGTCTTGTTTTTAAGGGTCTAGTGCAGGGGACTGGCACACTTGAGCAATATCAGCTTCCTGAAACACATTTTCCATTAATGGAATAGACCCAGTTATTTCTGTGGCCAAAGACAGGGGTATGAGGAAGAACAGGAGATATTCCCTTTTGAGGAAAGTACAGTTTTCCTTTGGAAATTAGAAAGGGACAAAGAGAAAGAAACAGGTGTTTGTAGATACCATGCAGATCTCAGGGACTGGAGAAGGGAGAGATCTTTCCTCCTCTTGGTTATTCCCAATATACATATCAAGTGATTCCTTGTCTTCTTAGGAAGAATTGGATGTCTATTTTCCTTACTTCTGCTTCCTTATCTCCTTCCCTGCTCAGTTCAGATAAATGACTGATTTTATTTACTTGTATAACATCAATTTCTCTAGCATCAGAAAATCTTACAGAAAACTGTTTCTTCTTTGTGAAACATTTGATACCATTCCTCTGAAGGAAAAATTGCCCATTTTTATCTGCAGGGAAACAAAGCACAATGAGCCTCAGTGCCTTGCACAATTCTGCACTGTAAATGAAGCATTGAAGAGGGATCGTAATTCTGAGTTAACAAGCCTTTAAGCATGTCTACTCTTTGGCTTGGCATCAGAAATGAAGGTTCTCCATATGCCCCATGCTTATGTTGCAGTGAGGAGCAAAGGTGGTCAGCTCACTCAGCTTGGTCTAAGATTGGTCTTTCATGGTTTATTAAGAAAATCTTTCTTCAGTGTCTTAACAATAATGACTTTCTACATCAAAAGCTTGCTTCATACATTCAAATAATAAACATGAGTTTAAACACTTAGGCATTTTTAAGGCAGATGTATAACCCACTGTCTCTTTTTAAAACCCCTAAGGAGCATGCAAGTTTATATGAATCAGCCTTTTTTCATTAACCATATCAGCCTTTTTCCATTACTCAGAAGACTGAATAAAATAGTATAACACAGAGCAATGTTATCCATTTCATCCTAAATCTTGTGCCTACTTTGTAGAAGCTGAAAGAAGCTGAGGAACTTATCTAGCTGATGTAGTCATTAATTTGGAAAAGACAAAAAAAAGTGTAATATATTATTTCAATAAGATTTTAAGATCTAGTTAAGTTCAGCAAAAGCAAACAACAAAGCAAGAAAGGGAAGGTTTGAAAATCTGTAAAAAAGACTTTGGGGTCCTCTCCCTAAAATTCACTTCTAGACTCACAAATTAAAAATTTATCTCATGTAAATACCTGGAAATGTGGCTCAAAGTCAATGGGAATTGCAAAGGGCAGCACCTCTGAATAAAAGATTACTTCTTTAGCTCTCATCTAAGTTACTGACAACAGGCAAACACTATTTACTCTTCCTTAAATCACCAACCTTACCGAGCATGAAATATTTCTATTTCTTTATCCTAGCAAATAAGTTCATTATTAATAATGTTTCATCTTATAATATAATATAATTAGAAAAGCTACACTGCAACGTTTAAGAAGTCTGTAGATACTTGTTTCAGAAGTCTATGTCATACCATTTGCCTAAGGAAAAGAAAGAAAGATTTCCTATTTTATCCCTAATATTTTAGTCAAATGTTTAATATAGGTATTAAGAAATAAACTCATTACTGTACACATGCAGATTCTTGATAACTCCTCCGGAACAGCTGAGAGAGCTTCTGGCTTTGCACTGTGCACAGAGCACCTGGACTGGGGGAAGGTGTCAGAGAAAACGGTTCTCTCTCAGCCACTGCAAGCAAGGAACCACACAGAATCACAGAATCACAGAATTGCAGGGGTTGGGAGGGACCTCAAGAGATCATTGAGTCCAACACTCCTTCTAAAGCAGATACCCTACAATAGGTTGCACAGGTAGGCATCCAGACGGGTCTTGAGTATCTCCACAGAAGGAGGCTCCACAGACTCTCTGGGCAGTCTGTTCCAGTGCTCCATCACCCTTACTGTAAGGAAGTTCTTCCACATGTTTGTATGGAACTTCCTATGTTCAAGTCTTAGGTCGTTGCTCCTTGTCCTATCACTACACACCACTGAGAAGAGCCTGGCATCATCCATTTACCTCTCACCTCCCTCTAGATATTTATTAACATTAATTAGATCCCCCTTCAGTCTTCTTTTCCCCAGGCTGAACAGACTCAGGTTACTCAGTCTTTCCTCATATGGGAGGTGCTCCAGACCCGTTATCATCTTTGTGGCCCTGCACTGGACTCCTTCTAGGAGATCCCTGTCTTTTTTGAACTGGGAGCCCAGAACTGGACACAGTAGTCTAAATGTGGCCTCACCAGGCCAAAGTAGAAGAGGAGGATCACCTCTCTCAACCTGCTGGCCACGCTCTTTTTTAATGCACCCCAGGATACCATTGGCTTTCTTTGCCACAAGGGCACACTGTAGGCTCATGGCCAACCTGTTTTTCACCAGAACACCCACTGCAGGTTTTTCCACAAAACATGATAGCAGTGTCTTTTTCTACAAAGGAGACGAACAAGGGCAAAACTGACAACCATGCTGGCAATACAAATCTGTAGAAAGTTGTACCAGAATGAGGCACTTGATCCAAATGCTTGGCCCACACCAGAGGCTAAGAGCATGACAGCTCTGGGGCTAGCAGGAGGGAGCCCCTCTGAGACAGTGCTTTGCCCCAACATTGCAGGAGCAGAGACCAGCAGTGTGAGTGCTGCCTGCTCACTGCCTCCTATAGTGGGTGTGAACTTTGGAAAATTCTCAGCACTGCAGTGGCTTTAGGGAGGAAGGATACATTACTTTTCATATTAGCAGGATTCACTTACTTTTTAGGCATCCTCTTTTAAAAGTTTTTATGAGCTTCTTCACTTTAACACTGAAGTATTTTCAGGTCTGGACAGTAGGAATCGCCATCTCTTTTCCTTCAGTCTGTGACGGATATAGTTTGATCAATAAACAGGGGACAAGTGATACTGGGTGTAGAGTTTTTTAAAAAATGTTATTAAGCATTCTTTGTGTGAAAGGCAGATGGAATAGCTAAGCTAAAGAAACAAACTATGTATGAAGCCTTGACGTTGTGTTAGTTTTTGAAACTGAAGTAATGTAGTTCAACCAAGCCCTTCATAAAGTCCCTAACTTGTATTATATCAAAGTGTTCCTGAGAAAAGTAGGTATCTGGTCTCGACTAAGGTTAAAAAGACAAAATTATTTTTGGTGGCAATAATGAACAAATCAGTTCTTCCCTACATTCAGCTATCTAGTTTTCCTTCCATACAGGCAGACTTAAGTACAGCCAAGGAACACTCAATACTTGGTACAAGTCTAATTCTATAGATATGGTGTTCCAGATGTTTAACTGCCTAAACAGTGCTTACTGGGAAAGAGGCCACTCTGTTGAATAAGGAATGCTACTTTATGTGGATCAAATATAGGACCAGATTGTGGGAAAACAATCAAATGAATGATAAAAAAAATCTTCAAGAATGAAATTAGATTTAAAGGGGGAATCCCTCTCTGTCTACAAATACCTATCTCTAGAACTATTGTGTAACACTTTTTCATACTTTGTGGAAATATTCTGCCAACAGTATATGGACTCACTAAACAGGAATGACACTAGAGGTAATTTTTGGACTTCAGTGCATAATGACCAATAAGACAAGAGCTTTGGAGAGATTATGTTTATGAGAAGGTGATCACTAATGTACCTAAATAGATAAGGGAAGTCTTGTGGAGAATAGTAATTGCTGGGACAGGTAACTAGAGCTGAAGTCCAATAGGAAGTTGTTATGGAAGAGGGAAGTTCCATCAGTGATGAGACTGCTGTAGAAACAGTATGACACCAAATATGTTCTGACTCATTTTGATAAATTGACAAACTTCTTCATGTCAAAGTAAGACTTTCTGGGGGAAAAGGGAAGAGGGAGAGACAGAAATAAAGCTCTTGATCAAATCTCCAGATACAAGTTAACAGAGTATATACATAAAAACCATGTCTTATAGAAGCAAATCTGAGTAGTAAGGTACATATACATATACAAGTCATCTCTTTTGAGGCAAAAAGGGATCTCTTTAATGACTTTCAAATAACCCTACACCTACTGACCCATGTAAAAATCAGGGACAGATACCATCAATTTTGTTTGCTTTGTTTCCAGAAAGAAGAGAAAAATTCTTCAAAGTATCTTCCTTAAAGTCTTTCTAGACTTCTATTTTTCTTTCTCAGAAGAAATCAGACTGATGTTAGCACCTTAGCAGGCCATAAGTCACTTTAAAGAGTGAAACACAAAGATACAATTTTATCAGAAGGAAAGGGCACTTCTTAAAAAAAATATTATTAAAACAATTTCTTATCCCAAAGTTCATCTTTAGATTATTTTTGTAGAACACAGGAGCGGAATTCAAAGTGTGTGACCTGAAGTACTTATTTTTACTCCAAAACAGATATGTGTTTTTCACTTAAACAACTTCAAAAAGCAACAAAAGATCCTATAATTATCTCTCAAATACTTTTTCTCTTGAAGTTGCCATTATAAATTTTTCTTCTTAAAACAAGCTTCTCTTTCATCATTTTAGGTTCTGAGTGTACTGAGAGAAAAAAAAAATCACTTTTTGAAATTTTTATTACCAACCTTTCAATTTTATATAGTTCAGTTCTACAATCCCCATTTTATAAACTAGTCAGGCCTTTTCTAGCATGGAAGGGAAGCAGCAGTCAATTTCTTACTTGGAAGACTGACAACTGTCAAAGATTAATGGTATTAATGGTTACTGATTTGGCTGACAGTCAGGCACTGCTTTTTAATATTTCATCTCAGTAGAATATTAGTTGAAACAGGTACAAATACCTATTCTGTGCTGTAACTTCTGTTTGTCTTCTGAGCCCAACAAAGCAGTGAATCCCATCAACCCCTTTGAATCATGGTTTTTGAGGGGTATCAGTCTCTCAGCAGTCAGACCCTAGAAGAATATCTTTGACTGTCCTTTTCACAAGTAAATGGTATGAAAGACTGTGGGAATTGTGGATGTGAGAACTCAGGTGGAAGCCAGGTGTAATCCATAAGTGGATCTACACAGTGCATTCTGGAGTACTTCCAACAGGCAGTGCCAAATAGTATGAAAATTATTTGTGTCCCCAGAAAAAAAAATAATGGCTGGAGCTAGGTCTTTTGCAACAAAATCCAGACACCAAATGATATATATTCATTGACATTATTCTTTCAAGTGGCATTAGGATTTGTCAGTAAGTGTATAATTGCCTTTTATTTATTTATTTATTTAAAGCTAAGGTAGAGGTAGAGTTGAAAACCACAAAATATAGACAATGTATTTTCATATTTAAGAGTTTATCACTATAGAGCCACTTCTGTTAAGAACCCTAGGCATTACACTTCATGGCAAATAAATAAATGAATAAATGAATAAATAGATGAGTGCTGTGTTTAGTGGACTCAGAATGACCCAAGCCAGCAAAGATATGTCAGACCTTGCAGTCAATTTCAGCTGAAAATGACAAATCTGCAGCAGCAGAATGCAGGTTTCAAAAAGTGGCCTGGATGATTAATTCCTGTAAAAACACAATAGGGATTTTAATTACTGAAAATTCAGAAAATAACAACCTCCAATAAGTGATAGGAAAACCATTACAGAGCATTCTAGGCATGACCACATTCATACAAAGTCATTGTAAATGCTCTTTCTCCTTTAAGTCAAGCTCCTACACCAAAGCATTTCTATCCAAAAATGAGTTTTTCATAATTCTGCATGAACCCTATTTGTTCACTGTGCTGACATAAGTGTCGCCACAGCAGAACAGGCCATTTCAACTGGTCTTTTCCAAGTGGGTCCTTGATAATCAGTTTTGAAGGTTTCAAAGGTTGGCAGAAATCTTCTGCATTCACTGTGCTTTATCAGTGAGGGAGCAAAGATTTTATTTTCATGCCAAATAGTTATGAAAAACAATCTTCTGAAAAACTATGCTAGTCCTTAAAACAAAACAAAACAAAACAAAAACAAAAAAAAAACCACAACAAATTAATGTTTATTGGCAGGAAAAAGTAGGGAAAGGAAGAGGTATGAAGAATCTGCCACAAAACAGAAAGTAAATAAGATTTCCCAGGGCCTGAGATTTTTTTTTTTCCTTCAACCTACCAGTACCACCAGGATAAGTAAACTAACAAGGTAGTCTGAACAAACTCAAATAACATTTTTTCCCACAACTTTAGCATTATGTAGCTGGTTATTCTTCTATGTGTGAGCACACACATACACACAGGAACACACAAAAGTGCAACAATTTATTTTAATGTAATGCTGCCCCCTTGTGCTTTTGTATACAAGGAAGTTTTTGTCAATAACCAAGGTTTGTAGCCACTAAAGAAAAAGAAAAGCAAGAAATCAGCCATTACCTCAGCTCCCTGGGAGCTGAGCTTTCTTACAGACTTTGGCACTTGAGCAGTAATCTGATCTTATTCAGCAATCAGCAGACTTAGAGCCTAAGGAAATATAAAGCATGTATTAACATAAAAATTAAATATAGGGTAAAAAGCATACCACATGTGGGTGAAAGATTAAAAATGAAGGCAAAGGTCAGATCAAATATAGTTAATCTATGGAAAATAAGTGGAAAATAAAAGTTAGATTTCAACTGTTAAATTGTAGTATGTTGACACAAAGAAACATGCTTTACAGAGGAAGGCAAAGCAAAAATGACAGTGAAAACTGAGTCTGGGAACTCTATAGCTTAGGAAATCCAAGCCCTTCGTGCCAGAAATCTAGTGCCCATCAGTCTTGAGTTACAAAATTTTGGAACTTCTGCCATAAGGACTTGTTAAGTACACCATGTGAAAGGTACTGGGAACTTTTGAGATGTTTGTACTAGAAAGATACCTCTCTGCAAAAACTGGGCTCAGAGACAATTATCTACCAACTGTCTTTTCAGATTCAGCAACCTGGGATTGTCTGATAAATTTATCTTCTTTAGAGGTGATCCCCCACAAAACTGTTAATTGGTTGAGCTACAGGGAAGAAATTTGCTTAATATCGTTCCACATGGCATAGCTTGTAGCTGAAGACAACACTGTCTAGCATCTTTCCAGAATACTAAAGTTTCAAAGTTCTGATAAGGCAAAAAAAAAAAAAAAAAAAGGCGTTTAGTCATGATACAGAGCCATAGACATATAATATCAATAATTACAGCCATTTCATGGTTTTGAACTTCAAAGAAGCCCTGCATACTGAAGCTACTATTCTGTTGGATGACTACTTCCTGCAATTCTATATGAATCGTAATGGCAATACTTACATGCATTCATTTACTTCTTACACTCATATTAGGCACAATAATAGTTATTATTTTTTTTAAAGCTGCACCTTGAATACTATTCTATTTTGGGTCCCTTACTATGAGAAGGACATTGAGGCCCTGGAGCATGTCCAGAGAAGGGCAACAAAACTGGTGAGGGGTCTGGGGCACAAGTCTTAAGGGAAGCAATTGAGGGAACTGGGATTGTTCAGTCTGGAGAAGAGGAGGCTCAGGGGAGACCTCATCGTTCTCTATAACTCCCTGAAAGAAAGCTGTGGCAAGGTGGGGTTTGGTCTCTTCTCCTGCATAACTACCGATAGGACTAGAGGGAATAGCCTCAAGTTGTGCCAGGGGAGATTCAAGTTGGGTGTTAGAAAAAATTTCTTCTCCAAAAGGGTCATCAGGCACTGGAACTGGCTGCCTGCTGTGGTGGTTTAGTCACCATCCATGCAGATGGTCAAGAAATGTTTAGATGTTGTACTGAGGGTCAAGGTTTATTGGGGAAATTTTGATGGTAGGCGGATGGTTGAACTGGTTGATCTTGGAGGTCTTTTACAACCTTCGTGATTTTATGATTCTATTTAAAAAAGTACTGATTGTTTTCACTCTTTCACAAGGTCTGCTGATAATTAGCAAGCACTGAATGCCTAAACAGAAATATATATTCTTGCTCTTTGTGTGTATTCCATCCAGGGAACAGAATACATTTATGACCTTCACTGACCATTTTTTCCTTTTAAATCTCAGTGCTGAAAAAGTTATTGGTAATTAAAACAAAGAAGAAAAATGTTTATTTGGTTGAAGAGGACTGTGATAATATCAGGCAGCTTTTAGCAAAAAAGAAAAAAATTAGAATCATTTTTTTCTGATAGCTACTAATTGAAAGATTTCAATTTCTTGCTAGAATTGGTTTTGTTTACAATTTCACTGTGTTCACAAGTTCACAATTTCACTTCATATTTTAAATATTGTGAAGCATTGACAAATCAATTATTTTTTTCAATCTGAATGACACTTCTTCAATTTGAACTGAAACAGTGCTTCAGCTTTTCATAATGTAAGAGAAAAGTTGAACATTTTTAATATAGCATTGACCTGAAATCATTTTTAATTGTGTATCTGGGCTTGGCCATTGACCTGAATAAAATTCAACACAGTTATTCTGCTGTAAATAAGGTTTATGTTCAGAATTCCTATTCTTTAACCTTGTTTTACAACTTATTATCTTTCTTATTAATTTTTTATATGGAAACAAACAGATTCCTTTTGCAAATTTGAGTTTCTACGGCATGTGAAGAATGTGTGAAGTAGTATGCAAAGTATCCTCTGAATTTTTCTTCTCTCTCATGAATGTAAATCTATAAGTTAGGTAATTCAAGTATATTGGCAACCTGTCTCGAGCTCTGCTAGTCATTCTTTAACTATATGTTCTCACTTTTCTTCTCAGCATACACCTCTCACATAAATAAAATTAACTTGGCCAGAATCACAAGCCAAGTGTCATTCTCTATGATGCTCAGGCAACAAAATGTGTGTTGAAAAGTAACTGTAAAACCTGTTAGGGAATTGTCTGGTCACAGAGACTGTGTGTCTCACTGCCCATGCCTCATGGCTGCTGTCGGGAAAGGAAGGGGACATGGTGGCAGGACCTCAGGCTGTTGGGGTTGTGGTAAAGAAGACTGTAGCAGCCTCTCATCATTGTGCCATTTCTGGTGATGGATCTGGGATTTGGGGGGATGCCCATTTACGCATGAGCAAAGCAATGTGCATGCGACAATCTGATCATGTGCTTGTTATTTTGCCCAACAACCATCCTAATACAGGCTCTAAAATTGTAATATTTCTTTCAATTAATTAAATGGAAAAAAAAAATCCTTTTACATTCACTGACAGTGTGGTTAAGGCTATATGAGAATTTAGCTAATGATAGTCCTTGAGAATGAGATCATGAATCAAGGAAAACTTTTACCATAGCTGAATGATTTCTAAGGAATACATAAACAATATGTTCAAATGTTTTCCTTTCTGTTTTATGGGCCATCAAGCCTTCCCCCAAAATCAAGGCTATACAAAGAAGAGATGGGTGTTAGTTGTGGGTGATTCCTCCCTACAGGGATTTGAACACATGATATGCTGAGCAGACCCTCTTCTTAGAGAGGTCTGCTGTCATCCTGGGGCTCAGGACTGGTGACTGGAAATAAGGCAACATCACACCCATTTTTAAGAAGGGTAGAAAAGATGACTTAAGAACTGCCAACCTGTCAGTCTCACTTCTGTGCCAAGAAGGGTCATGGAGCAGATCTTCCTGGAAGCTATGCTAAAGCACATGGAAGACAGAGAGGTGATATGGAAGAACCAGCACGGCTTCACCAAGGGCAAATCCTTCTAATAGCCTGTTATGATGGTGTCACTGCATCAATGGAGAAGGGAAGAGCCATTCAAAGCACTTCAGTAAGTGCTTTGATACAGTACACCACAACATCCTTCTCTTCAAATTGGAAAGATATGGATTTGATGGTTGGACTGTTCAGTGGACAAAGAACTGGCTGCAGAATTGAGTCCAGAGAGTGGTGGTCGATGGCTCAATGTCTGGATGAAGATCAGTGATGAGTGGTGTCCTACAGGGGTTAGTGTTGGGACAGATACTCTTTAATATCTTCATCAGTGACATTGACAGTGGGATCGAGTGCAGCCTCTGCAAGTTTGCTGATGACACCAAGCTGTGGGGTGCAATCGACACACCAGAGGGACAGGATGCCATTCAGAGGGACATAAACAGGCTTGAGCAGTAGGCCCAGGTGAACCTCATGAGGATTAACAAATCCAAGTGCAAGGTCTTGCACCTGGGTCGAGGTAATTCCCATTACCAATACAAGCTGGTGGATGAAAGGATTGAGCACTGACGAAAAGGACATGGGGGTACTAGTGGATGGGAAGCCGGTCATGAGCCAGCAGTGTGCCCTCCCAGTCCAGAAAGCCAACTTTGTCCTGGGCTGCATCAAACGCAGTGTGGCCAGCAGGTTTAGGGAGGCAATCGTGCCCCTCTACTCTGCTCTAGTGAGACCTCACCTAGAGTACTGTGTCCAGATGTGGAGTCCTCAGCACAGGAGAGACATAGACCTTGTTGGAGCATGTCCAGAGGAGGGCCACAAAAATGATCCAAGGGATGGAACACCTCCCTTCTGAGGTCAGGCTGAAAGAGCTGGGGCTTTTCAGCCTGTAGAAGAGAGGGCTGCAAGGTGACCTGATAGCAGCCTTTCAGTATCTAAAGGGGAGCTACAGAAAAGAAGGGGACAGACCTTTTAGCACGGTCTGTGGTGATAGGACAAGGGGTAATTGTTTCAAGCTTAAAGAAGGTAGATTTAAGTTAGATATAAGGAAAAAGTATTGTATAGTGAGGGTGGTGAGGCACTGGAACAGGTTGTGCAGAAATGTGGTGGCTGCCCCTTCCCTGGAGATTTTCAAGGTAGGGCTGGACCAGGCTCTGAGCAACTTGATCTTGATGTGGATGTCCCTGTTCATCGCAGGGGAGTTAGCCTAGATGACCTTTAAAGGTGCCTTTGAACTCTAAAGATTCTATGATTATATGATTCTAAGAGAAAAATATTGCCAAACTTAATATTCCAGTACTTACAATTTCTTCCAGTTTCCCAAATTGATTTCATTTGGATTCTTTTCAGATACTAAGGTGTTCTTTTCTATTATTTCACCTACCTTGCATTTTCCTCACTTTCCTCCATTCTTTCTGAAACTGCAATCAAATATATTTTCAGCTAGAAGTGTATTTAGGAAAAGTAATAAAATTCTGCTTTAGTTATTGTTATCATTATTATTAAAGGACTTAATGCACCTCACCCACCATCTTCCGAATTTTAAAAAGGCATATAAACAAGTAATTTATTCACAAAAATTTGCAGACATCTACCTTAGCTCAGACCTTTCTGGATAAAGTAGGAAAGTTCCTAAGTTCCTTTAAGGCAAGTCAGAATAATTGAGAATTTATGTTTCATATTGTTTTCTGAAGTCATCTTTGACATTGCGTTACTTATACTAGGATTTCTGTGAAATGAGGCTTCAGATTTTCAGGAAATAATGTGACAATTTGGTGCCAAATATAGGCCATGTGGCCCCCCAAAGCATTAATAATATTAACAATTGGCAGTAGTAATAAGGATGCTCTTTGACCAAATATTAAACCTTGCCAAAAATATAAAAGGAATGTGAAATTAGTTTTGATTGTTGCAGCATAGCATGTTGTGTTAAAAGGCAGGTAGTCCAAACTGAATTTTTAAGTCTTTGTCAGACAAAAAGTACTGGCAATGTAAGGAACCATTTAGCCAATCAACTTCTAGACAACTCCTGAATCTATCTGGCACACCCTGTATCAAAGCCTGTCTCTCATATTAAATGTGAGAATACTTGTTCAATTTACAGAATGGAGACTACTTGACCTGAGTGTGGAGTCCTATTTTCACCAAAAGGTCAAATTCAGGACAAATGTATTTGTGTGATGACCTCGTCACACAGTAAGAAAGCATTAACTGTTGTAATGGCACTGCTTATCCACAAAGTTTTGCTGCCTGAGTCACTGGCTGACACCATTCTTGTACATGACAGCTTGAATGTCTGTGTTAGCTTTGTAGCCAGAAGCATACAACATTGGAGACACATCTGGAAATTGGGTTTTATCTCATCTAAGCCTGAAATCTTCAGTGCTTCTTAGATTTATCTGGGATGGAGCAACTCCCTCTGCCAAGGAATGCTCCCCGGTGCTGGCAATAGGCTCAGAAAAAAAAAAAAAAAAAAAAAAAAAAAAAGGGGAGGAAGGTTGGAAACACGACAGAAATAATAGATGTTCTTTCTAAGGATCTATGGATTTCATCTATGGATAAAAATACATTTTGATTAATTCTTATTTGACCTAGGCAATTTTACTCACTCCTAAATATAAATACATATATACGTTTCTCTATATATTTATATATATATATATATAAAAGTCTCCTACATTCTATTTGTGAAGAAATCCAAGATAAGTGTTGATTGAAAACATGTGCAGCGTATCTTGTGAAAAGCTAGTAGAAAAATCAAAATAGCATTGCTTACAGTGAAACTGAAAGCCTATGATAAGTATATTGAGACTTAATTTTTAGAAAAAAAAATTGGACTGGGTTTCAGGAAGCATTTTTTAATAGTGAGATCTGATGAACTACAGCATAGTCTCCCAAGATAGGAGTCTTATTGCATGAGTTTCTTAAAACAATGCAAAGCACTCAAGAATAGAATGTAGGGAACAATCTAAATTGGTCCCCCGGGTAAGGACTAGCTGACCTAATTGGTATTTCCCATCTTTAATTTATGTGATCATACAGTATGCTGTAGTCTTTTCATTACATTAACCCATAGGGTCAAACATTCCTCCAGTGGAGTTCCATTGGCACAAGCAAATTGCAGCAGCGCTCAGTTTGGCCACGACTATTCAAATATGAAATGAATTTCAAACACAGCTGTAACCAGCCTTATGAAGTAATATTATTCTCAAGAAAAGAGACTGTGTGATTCCCCAGTATGAAAGACAGATAATTTTATCAATGCAAACTTTATAAAACACAATGCCCATCAAATAGTACACGCCAGAACAGCACTAAACTACTTAGAGTGGTAAATAAAACATTAGTTTGGAAAAGTATTTGGATTCTTCCTCACATTATTGCAATGTTTTATTCATTTCCCACTCCTATATTCCCTTCATTCTGTTAATCTAAGTGACCAGCATGTGATCAAACAGCATTGTTCTATACAGTTTCGCTTCCTTTGACATTGTGCTGCACCTCCAATACCTTTAGGGCAAGAGGAATGCCATTATGGCAGTCTCAGTTTGTAAACATGTGTCTTTTAATTCATCTGTCAATCTCTTTTCACTAAGCCACATCACTAATATCAGGCAAAACACCAGTACACTCTGGGGCAATCATTTCTGCACTATGGTAAGTGGTCATTTTCTGAAAGTAAGAGAAAATGAAAGTCCAAAGTATTTTTCTTAATAAATCTAGTAATGATGTTGATATGTTATCTTTAATAAGCAGAAA
Source organism: Numida meleagris (assembly GCF_002078875.1). NCBI lineage: Eukaryota > Metazoa > Chordata > Aves > Galliformes > Numididae > Numida > Numida meleagris. The sequence continues at coordinate 64,417,910 of NC_034409.1, read as the reverse complement.
CATGGATAATAGTTCTCTATGGATAAGCCTTTTGTTTTATTCTTGTTCTATCAATTAAACTATTATTCTGATTTTGCCTCAAAAATGTTAAGTGGGCATATGCCAATATATGCATTTGTTTACTCATCTGTAAAAAGATTTTGTAGTATTTCTGAAATTATTGCAAAGTACTTCATAGCAGTTGTGATGCTATTTCAAATTTGCAAATTTGCAGCATTTAATATTTTAGGTATTGAGAGAATTGCTCAAAAATATTCAATCTAAACTGGTTTGTGATGGACAGACAAATGGTTTTGTATATAATCGATCAAGCAACAATTCAGTTTTATGAAAGCCAAAACTTGCTGAACCAGAACTACCTGGATTCTGAAATGCAGCAGCGCTGCCTTGCAGAAGCTAACAGCTTATGCATCAAGTCAAGCCCCTAAGAAGTACTAAATTACAAAGAAGAATGATTCCACTTCTATGACAGAGGAACATCATAGAAGATGTATATTGTGTCTATGATGAAGGAATTTCAGAGGAATTTCGGGTTTCTCAGCTTGACATGCCTGGTCTGACCACATCCAGTCTCCATACCAGAACTCACCTGACCACTGAAAACAGAAGAATTGAATATCAGAAGTTACCACAGTCTACTCCAGTAACAATTTTTTTCTTTTTTTGGCTCTTTTATGTCTTCAAAAGGAGGTGCTCTGAAACTCCAATTTTGGTCACAACCACTTTAGAAAACTATTCATTTAACCCATTTAATTCACTTTTAGCCTGTTAATCTCCATGAAGACAGGCATCAGGACTTATCAACAGAACAGAATTCCCATGGAACTCAATACAAGATGAAATTGTTCAATTTCTATATGGCTGAGGCTGCAAAATTAGAAAGATTTACTATTCTTAAGTGAAAGAAGTTAAACCAGAAGTTGTATTAATTACTCCTAAAATAATTTTTCCCATTTAAAAATTTTGTTTTGCTTTTGTCAAAAACAAATATTAATATTCTTCTTTGAAAATGAAAATAAATATGTGAGTGTTATTTTCTAGTCATTTGTTTCCATACCCTGAGAAATATGTTACTTTTAATCTTGTCTCAGGGGAAAGAAAAAACAACAACAACAAACAAATAAACAGAACAAAAGAACCTGAAGATGATCATGTGAAGGATGAAATTCCAGTGATAATTACTGTGCACCAAATCAGTGTATGAAGCACAGTAAGTAAAATGGTTTTATCATTTGGGGAAATGAAGCCCCTGAAAAATCTATAAACCATCAGAAACTGGGTGAGAATTGTAAAGCTATCGTATCTGCCATACCAAAAGGTTACTTCATCAAGTATCTTACAAGTTACAGGCACACATCACTGTTGAGGGAAAAGTAATTTGTTGTAATCATTTTTAATTATAGGTATTCTTAATTATCTTTGCTGTATGTTTAAACATTAAAATACAAACAGTGCTGCCATAGCACAGATGGCTGGTGCCTGCTAAGCAGACTGTCAAGCTTCATTTGTGCCCCACTGTCATTTTTCCTTACAGTTGTAACTTAAAGTAATAATGCCTTTTCTGTGAACCACAATTATTCGTGTTTTAAGAAGAAGATAAACCATAAACTATATAAACAAAGACATTCTGAATCAAAATCCCTTTCTACAAGTCTCCCCTTCACCAAAACTGAATGTACTACTAAATTCATAATGGAAATCCTAGTGGACCGCTCTAGCAGCTCTAAGCAGCTGGAATTAAAGCATTAAGGGGAGGGGAGTACTCTGTACAAAAGAAACAGAAAAAAATTACTAGATTTTGCTATCCTTCCTCATCCAACTGCACTTACTTTTGTCTTTGAGAATGTTTTACATAATGAATGCTTATTTTTTTTGTTCTTTTTACTTCTGCATATACTGATACAACCATATTGTTCCTTGTTGAGCTTACTTGTGGCATTAATTTGCTCCAAACTAAACTTAAACATTTCTAAAATGAGATTATGACTTCAGAGCTGGAGCTTGTTTATATTCTGTGAATCCTCAGATCAGTTCCCGTGAATCTCAACCCAACAATGTCAAAACAAGTTAAAAATTAGAGGAGGAAGGTCTCAGTTCTTGGAGACAAATACTTCTCCAAAACAGTAGCCTAGAGATAATGAGCAAGGAGGAGAAACAAGAAATTTAAATGCTCTGAGAAGCAATTGTGACTGGCCAAGAAAGTTCTTTGAGGAAATTTGAAAGGTGTGCCTGAATGAAGACGACACTTCCTGGATACTAATTTGAAACACTACATGGAAGAATAAAAAATGTACCATCAAAGTAACTTTCACTGAAGCCAGTGGCTTGACACCACTAATGAAACTCACCATGAATAAAGCTGACACAAAGCTCCATTTATACTTTCAATACAGAGCTTAAATAGACATATGTGACAGGTCTTCACAACACATCTAGCATGAGACCAACTTTTTTGATCATATTTAGGCCATACTACAACAGGAATGTGAATTAACACTTAAAGCAGAACCTTAATGCATGGAAAGTAACAGTGTAAAGTTTCCTGTTTTGGATTCGTACATCCATATCACATTTATTTTATTTGGGTCATGAATACTCACTATATTGCTCTATCACCATGCTTTAGCTAATGCTTCATTCATAAAAGGAAAGGCAAGCTCACTCTGTAGTCTCTTACTTAATTCATAATATCAGTACCATAGGCATCCTTCAGTATTTTGTGTCATTCTTTGATGGCCAAGTCCTAAAAATGGTCCTTGAAATTGGGCTTATTTAATACCTCATTCCTCATATGTCTTAAAATGATACTGTGCAGTAGTTTCTGACCTGGTTTGAAAGCCTCTGTATTCCATTATCAATTTGCTGAGCTTCCTACTGCCACATTGTATAGTTTTAGTGTTAATTTTTAATACTATTTTCATGCATTTTTAAGGTAAGAGGTTTTTTATTTATTTTAACTAGACTGCAATAATAGCATCTCGATATTAAATAAATAATGTTACAGTGTTGAGACGATTACGATTTTTAGACAGTGTTGATATATTATTGCTTCAGCTACAGAAATTCATCTGTTTCATGTATTTTATAGACATTTTTTCTTCTCTACCCTTCTTTTTTGATTTTTTAAAAATTAAATTTGTCCAATTGCCAACATGTTTCCCTCAGGCCAATACTGACTAACACTTCAGGGCTGGATTTCATCTTTGCTACGAATCAATCCAACACACAACACGCACCTCCCATTTCTAAAAGATCTATAGTGAGGTTCTAGAAAAATGTGATAGGAGCAATGTTTTATGAATCAGGCTTTTTTGAAGTTAGATAGAGGGATTAAAACCTTTGTGAAATTCAGCATGCTATTGTCATAAAATGCAAGTCAGTGTAAGACCTCATGATATTTTACAGGTCTTTTGTCCTTCAGATTTGCTTTTATCTGAAGAAAATATCTTGCATGTATGAAACCACCAGATGCACCTCCACTTCCTAATAAATCTCAAAACAAATTCACATGTAGGGAGTAAGAAACATGTTTTTACAACTCTAAACATGTAGAGTAAGAAATACTTAAGAAAAGTATTGCTCCAGAGAAATATTTAAAAATGTTGCTTTATATACAAATTGAATGTTCATTTCAAGAGGAAACCCCAGTTGTCCTTCCTCTTCACCATTACCACCACCGCTCCCTTGACCCTCTCCAGATTGTGTATTTGATTGATAAATAATGAGATAATTGTACATATTTTGGATTTGATTGAGAAGAACAAGATAGTAGAACATACTGTTTGAGACAGGGAAGAACTTTAATTTTTTTTTCCAATAAAAATTAGAGCCATTTCCATATATATAAATAGATGAAAAAATCTAGAGCTTTATGACAACAAAGGTGTTTCTAAATTTAATATAGGTAATGGGGATTCAGTGCTCTCATGCCACATCTGCAAGAATTTTTTGTACATGATTTAGCAGTAAATATATTCAATCCTTGCCTAGAAAACTCCACTCATAATAGAAACAGTGAGGTAACCACAATGATAAAGGATCCTATACACTACTCAAATGCATCAGTATGCACTTTCCTTTGCTCATATTCTCCCTCTCTATCCCTTATTCTCAACCATGCTGATTTTTAACTTGCACTGTTAGTAAAAGACCTGAATTGGGAGCATTAGAATCTCCCAACTGATCTTTTTTTAAAATATGAAGTAAAGTTAAAAAACACTTCAACAAAAGGAAAAGCACTCACAGGCACCTGCAAAGGTCAGCTTTAAATTAGAAGTCATCGCTATTTGGGCCAGAGGAAGTACAACACTGGGATAAGGCCAAGAAAACCAGAAAGGGACAGACAAAAAAAAAAGGTAGTGAGAAGAACAAAAAAGACAAAGTAGTTTAGCATTTTCTATAAAAATTAAAAATCCAGTTCACGTAGAACATGATGCATTTGTCCATGATGAGAGCACCATCTAGCCATACAACATTCTCAGAACATGAAAAGATCACAAGGTATTCAAAGTAGTATCTTCAAATGATAGCAATTGACTTACCCATCCATGTCCTTACAATTAAACCTTAGTTAGGTGTGGAACTCTGATAACAACTCCTGTACACACTAACCTAAAGACATAACAGCAAGGGATAGCAAAGGAGAAGGTCACATCTATTGTTGTTCAACCAGAATAATTCATAGAAGAGAGACTTGTCCCGTGGAGGGCTGGAATTAAGGACAAATTAGAACATCCATCAGTTTCAGTAATTAATAACATACAGATCTGAATGACTTCAGAGTTGTCACTGCTAAAATATTTCTTCATGTTTGCCATTCATGTTCTCATGCTGATTGCCCAGTGCTGAAGACCAATGGCATCAACTTCATATATTAAAGAAAGCTATTTACTAAGAAATAGGAATTGCCTTTTCTTTTAGATACCCTTAGATATAGTTGCTATATCTATATTCCAGTGAAATCCCTAGAGATAGGTAGTTGAGAATTAAAGATCTTTGAGAAACAGTAGGGAAGTGTATCTTTAAAATTGTATTTTCCATGGTCTGAAAAGTTAGGACAAGATAAATTCTTGAATATCAGAGTTAAAAACCATATTTAGATATCTGATGAATAAGGTGGGTTTCAGAAGTAAATGAGTTACCCACAAGATCAAACTGGAGTCAAATTTCAGTTCTCAGCACTGAAGAAAATCCTCCCACTTCCTTAAGTGCCTGAATATGGATTTGAGAATCTATGTTCAAATAACGTTTTAAAATTTACTTCGTAGGTATGCACTGTAGGATCTTCCCTGAGATCCAACCACGCTTTTTTTTTTTTTCCTCAAGCCATATTAAAGGCTAAGTAAAGGTTATGAAGTTGCAAATATTGTATCATATGAGCAAGAACTAATTGGCCAGTCCTTCCCTGAGGATACATTTTCATACCAAATCCTCAGAATTAACCCTTACGTATTAAACTTTTACAGGAGTCACAGGAGCCAGATGAAAGATTATGACCACACACATAAGTGACTCTGAAAGCTAAAAATGGCCAAGTCTAACTTCTAATAATAGATATATATGTATATATTATTTTCTCTAACATCTGTCTCAGGGCACTGTTTTCCAGACACAGACAACATCATCATCATGGTATGATAACATGATCCTAATTTTACAGGCTGGAAATCTGCTACAGATAAATACTTCTTCAAGGTCAATGACAGAGCTGGGTAGTATATCTGGATCATTTTCTTTCTATGTCTAGATTTTAGCGTCCGGAAAGAAGCTTTAGTGCCCGCAAAGCTTAGGCTTGCATATACGAAACAGAGTGCAAATCCTCATTCATTTCTGCTATTCTTTCCTTCTACTTGCAAAGGTTTGACATTAGGAAAGGAAGTTACAATGTTTCCAGTACACAAAACCCCAAATGAAGGACCAGAACGTCAGGGTTCAACAAATCTGTGCCAATTTACATGAGCAGCAGATCTGGCATGTGCTGTCTACCAGCACAAAAGGTGCATAGATATACCACATTCCTCTCTCCATTGTGATCCCTGTGACAGTTAAGCAGATTCAACTGTGTTTTTCAGAAATTATTTAAAAAATACTTAGCCAAAACATCTGTGTGCCTCCTATATGTTTATTTATTCATTACATGAATCTCTTTGTTAGATACAGTCTTTGCTAATGGAAGCAGATAAACCTTTTCATTCCCCTTTTATATGTGCAGTTTGATTTGCAGGCAATAGTGGTACAGCATATTTGGATTGAGAGAGGATATCAGAAGCCAAGGAAACAAGTTGTACACAGTTCATTTTATTCTTTTGCTTAAAGCAACTCTGCTAGATAAAAGAGCTATTAAATATGGAGAACTGCACACATGTTCAGTGCAATGTGCTGAATACAAGAGGCAACACAGTGCCTCTCACAAAGATCCACATTTTTTTTTTCTAGCTCTATAAAAAGAGCAAAAGATCAGCATATCTCAGGATCAATCCAGACAGAACAGTCAAGCCCAATCAAACTTCTGACTATGTTCAAATATACTAGAACTGCCCATACAGTTGCTGATCTGAATTCCTCTCAAATCTGTAACTGTTCAGTCTGGGATTAACCCTATTTTCGTACAAAAAAAAACCTATCAGCTATGTCAACTAAGATTAGACACTTATGCAAGTGACGATATTTTCATTTCTGCAACAATATACTGAGAGACTTCATGCTGAGAGGACAAATTAATATTCAGTTCTGTAAACCTTCCATGAGCACTAATAACACTAGAGAGTTCAGCAGAAGACCCTCACAATGGAACAGGGCTCTCTCAGGCTGAGGGATGGGTATGGTGTGACTATGTAGTAGATGCGCATGCAGCAAAAATCTACAAGCTAAATGCTGTGTGAGTGGGAGCACAAGGCCACAATAACAACCTATAATATAGGCCATAACACTATATCATGTTGACTGAGTGCCAGATTTATGCTCTCCATGCCTCTGAATCTGTGGCCCTTTCTTGAGAACACACATTATATAAATTAATGTATTGTTTCCCAGGTCTTTGTTCCATAATGTTACTTGATTCACATTTAGGACGTAACTGTATTATATAATGTATCATGAAAAGATAAGTCACACATATTTGATTTGTCCAGTACTTCCTTCAGAGCACTGCATTCTAACCTTTTCTCACCTCATCTTCTCCTTAAAAGCATCTTTATAACATGAAGGTCACCGGAAAAAAAATGTTCACTACTTACTTTCTTCTTCAAGACTTGAATCAACTGTCGAATATTGTAGTTCATATAGAAATTTATATTCTTTGGCACTCAGAGTTTTGACCAGAATTATTTTATGTTACTGTTAAAACACACACACACACAAATTAAGCCTTGACTGAAGAAACTCACCTAATAAATATAGAATTGCTAAGGATTTTTCCAACCCAAAAATTAGTTCAGAATATTTTGGCCTTTCATGACTGTTATTCTGACATACTTTGTTTACTCAGCAATGGGAGGAAAATCAAAGTTCTCTCAATATTCCATAGACTCTACACTGAAAAGATTGAGTCACTTTATGTCACATTTTCAAGATACTGCTTTTGAAAACTTGTATTTTTCTCAAGTTGTATTATTTTGACACAGAACCATCCATACAAGAAGCTCTATTCATTTGATGGTTTCTAGCTATAAAAATGGTTAATATACTTTTAATAAAAATCTTAACCCAGAAACTGTTTTTTTGTTGTTTTGTTTTGTTTTGTTTTTTTAAAAAATCCTTATCAAGATTGATGCTGCTGTAAGAGCTTTTTGGAACAGATGGTTGGTTCTTGTATGTGGTGCTTTTCTTTTCTCTTGTATTTTTTTTTTAAAGTGCATATTGTTAACACTTGACCTGATATGTTTCTTTGAATAATTATTCTGGCATTCTTAAAGCAAAGAAAAAATATGAGATTTTAATCCTTATTAACAACCTAAAAATAATTTTACAAATTAGATATGTCAAACATGCTTGTAAATAGCAGAAAGCATGGTAGACTTGGAGCTTCTCTGCATCAGTTTTAGTTCTGCTGTCTGTATGTGTTACCTTCTTCAGGTGGGTGCTGTTAGCAATTAAAAAACTTAACCTGTGTGTCACAGCGTGATCTCAGTTACCCTAAGCAACTTAATTACTTTGAGGAGTCTCTCAGTACATCACAGTACTGGACCTCCAGTTGTATTTCAGCTGTTGCCCCGTGAATAATTAGTGATACTCCTTGACTAAGTAACAACTATTTAAGTGGGCAAATATCAAAAGGTCTCTATACAAAAGACAATGTTAAACATTGCCATAAGATCTATATAGCTACTCTCCCAACACCAAAGCATTTCAGGACTTGGTGTTTCCAAGAAGAGTTCAACAGGAAAAAGAAAAGTCACACATATGTATAAGATTTAACAAACCTCTTTGCATATTCTCAGACAACTGAAAGAATTTTACTGATTTAGTATCTCTGTATATCCTTTGCTCATATTTCAAAAAGACACATTCCTTCTTTAGAGGAGTGAGCACCATAACCTTTGCTTTTAGAATCATAGAATGGCTTGGGTTGGAAGGAACCTTAAAGATCATCTAGTTTCAATCCCACTTGCTGTGGGCTAGATCAAGCTGCCCAGGGACCCATTCAACCATGCCTTGAATGCCTCCAGGGATGGGGCATCCACAACCTCTCTGGGCAGCCTGTTCTAGTGCCTCATCAACCTGTGTATGAAATTTTTTTTGCCTAACATCTATTCTAAATCTCCTCTATTTTAGTTTCAAGCCATTCCCCCTTGTCACATCACTATCTGCCCATGTAAAAAGTCTGTCTCATTCCTGTTTATAAGTTTCTTTCATGTATTGGAAGGATGCAGTGAGACTTTCTGGAGTCTTCTCTTCTCTAGTCTGAATAAGCCCAGCTGCCTCAACCTGTCTTCATAAAAGAGATACTCCAGCCTGTGCTCATCTTCATGGCTTCCTCTGGATCCACTCCAACAGCTCTGCATCTTTCTGGTGCTGGAGGCCTCAGGCCTGGAGGCAGTACTCTAGACAGGGCCTAAGGAGGGCAAAGCTGAGAGGAACAATTACCTCCCTTGACCGGCTGGCCATCCCTCTTTTGTCGCAGTTCAGGTTCTAGTTGGCCTTCTGGGCTTCAAGCACACGCTATTGGCTCATGCCCAGATTTTCATCCACCAGGACCCCAAAGTCCTTCTCTGAAGGGCTGCTCTCAAGGAGTTCTTCCCCCAGTCTGTATAAATACCTGGGATTGCCCTGGCCCAAGTGCAGCACCTTGCACTTGGCCTTGTTGAACCTCCTTAGATTCACATGGGCCCACTTTTCAAGCTTGTCCAGGTCCTTTTGATTGGCATCCCCTTCTTCTGTCATATCATCTGAAACAGTCAGTGTGGTGCCCTCATTAAACTTGTTGAGAGTGCACTCAATCCCACTGTCTATGTTGTTGATAAAGATCTTGAAGAGCACTAGTCTGAAGACAGACCCCTGAGGAACACCCGTCATGACTGGCCTCCACCTGGACATAGAGATGTTGACCACAACTCTCAGGCTGTGGCCACTCAATCAATTCCTTATCCACCTAATAGTCCAGCCATACCTCTCCAATTTAGTGATAAGAATGTGACACAGGACCATATCAAAGACCTTGCGTAAGTCCAGGCAGATGACACCAGTTGCCCTTCCTTTATCCATTGATGCTGTCACTCCGTGGTAGGTGGCTGCCAGATTGGTCAGGCACAATCTGCCCTTGGAGGAGCCATGCTGTCTATCTTGCATGTGTCTTAACGCAGCTTCCAGGATGATCTGCTGCATGATCTTCAAAGATTCACCAGCCTGTAGTTCCCCGTGCTTTCCTTTCTCCCTTTCTTAAAAATAGGTGTCACTGAGGATTTTGTCTGACAGCCATGACTTTTCAAATACGATCGAGAGTGGTTTGACAACCACATCAGCCAATTCCTTCAGGACTCTGGGATGCATGTCATCTGGCCCCATAGAATTATGCACATTTAGTTTCATCAAGTGGTCTTGAACTTACTCTTTGTTTACAGTGGGAGGAATTGTACTTCCCCAATCCCAGCCTCGAGACGGACCTGAGAGACATGAGAACCCTGACTGCCAGTGAAGACTGAAGCAAAGAACTTGCTGAGTACCTCAGCCTTCTCCGTGTCTGTTGCTGCCATTTCTCCCATCTCATTTATCAGAGGGGATACACTCTCCTTGGCATGTCTCTTCTGACAGATTTACCTGCAGAATCCCTTGCTATTTTTCACATCCCTCACCAAATTCAGTTCCAACTGCACTTTGGCTTTCCCGAACCCATCTCTGCACATTTAGTCAGCATCTCTATATTCTTCCCAGGCCACACACCTGTGTTTCCACTGTCTGTACATTTCCTTCTTATCCCTCAGTTTGACCAGCAGGTCCTTGCCGAACCATGCCAGTTTCTTGCCTCTTCTCCTTTTTTTCCTATACTGGGAGACAGAGAGCTCTTGTGCTCTCAGAATCTCATCCTTAAAGATTTCCCAGTGTAGTGAAATGTTCTTCTTACTCAGGGCCAAGCAGAACAGAAGGAATCCACTTGCTAAGGTCTTGCCCAAGGAAGGCCCAAAGACAGACATATGAAATTCCCTTCAGTCCTCATAATCTGCAAAGAATAAACACTGCTGATACACCATCTCACTGTTTGTTGAGAGGCAATATTCATGGGTGTGGCAAGAAGTGTGCAATCATTATATTTTATAAAAAATAGAAATAAATTTAAAAATATCAAAGATCAAATAAGGAATATATAACAGTAAAATAGACCTATGCAGGTGAAATGTATCTTTATCTTTTGAGATTCTCCAGATGTGAGATTACCCTGAAATTTCAATATTGTATAATTTGGTATAAAAATGAATCAAAAACACAATTAAAACTGCTCCATCCGAGAAGTTCTGAGGTCAGGTTTTTTAGCTCTCAAGAAGGAATAAACTAAACAAGACAAAACAAAATCAGATTCTCAATTATCAACTTCTCCGAAACTTACAACTCTCAGCTAAGATAAGAGTTTCCAAAAACAAGCTTGAAAATCTAAGCATCCTCTCTTTTGAGATTACCAATTTAAATACTGTGTGGATGCCAGAGGCAATCGTGTTGTTTGTTTTTTTTTTCTGCAAGTATCTTCAGCATGTCATTACTTACAGTGCAATGTTAATACTTACTATTTTCTGTCGCTTCAGCATGATCATCTTAACCAAAACTGTAAATATTTTGAATCAATGTAAAATTAATGCATCTCTGCTACATTTTACTTGTATGTCTGTGAGTGTGTGTGCATATAAATATATTCCTATATAAATATATTCCCACATGCACAAAAATGTTAACAGAGAATTAAGGTCGCCTGCATTCATTTTTAAGTCCAACCCACATAAACAGCATAGTGCTGAACAAATTTATGCTAACTGGAAGTCTACATGTAAAAGCATCAAGAACTATTAGTGATGAAATCAAAGTTAGCATGCAGAGTAATGTCTGTCCATGTCTAACTTGTAAGCATTCACAGATATTCTCCTCAACAATGTACTCTTGTTGATAGATTTACAACAGGGCTAGAGGAATAATATCCCTTCATAGAAAGGGCTTATGGTGATACAGACTGTTCCACAGTAGAGGCTTTGCTGTTTCAACATACCCAACTCTCAGTAATGCAGTCAGCTCTTTAAAATAATACTCAGATACACCATCTTAATTATGGCCTCAGCTACATTAATATGATACCAACCCTGTCCTTAGAAATATACGTAGCTGATTTATACATTAGTAGAGAAAGTAAAGATCAAAAAGATTTATTAGGGTTACTCTACTACCCCCCACCCCCAATAGTGCATAATCATTCCCCACCATATTTTTTTGATGGCAATAAGACACTCAGGGCTCCATCCTGCAGCATGCTAAATGCTCTAGACTGGTCCAGCAGAACTGGAGCGCACAACTAAAGTACTTGAACAATCCCTCAGATCCTCTCAATTTAAGCACACACTGAATTATTTTCTAGCATTAGGTCCCAAGGCTCAGCATCCAGTAGAACAGATCTAAATCTTTTTTCACATCACCTTTGTATCTCTAACATGTTACACTGCCAGTAGTAGCAACGACAATGACATTAATAGTGAGCTCTAACTACTGTATTTAGCAGTAACCAGTGCTGATTTCCTCTGAACAAATTTGCAAAACACAATTGTATACTATTAAGTGTGATCATATTTGAGCCAAACTAGCTACAGCAAAACTTCACGACCACTACAATCCCTTGAAAGAAAAAAATGCGTGTCCAAAGGAAAACTCGAACTTAATCCAGTAATGTATTCCATGTAAATTACTCTTGCTCAATGAACCCACTACTGCCAGAAGCATAATACATTGCTCCAAAATGGTACCTCCTTTCTGGCTCCACAAGGAAATGAAAGCCATAGAGCAGCCCGATTTTATGAGGAAAGACATCCATCCACCTCTTCACTGTATTGTACAAGTACACATACCTCAGTACTTTTTTTCTATTCCTTTTCTCTTCTTCCTTCTCTGTTTCCCTCCATAACTTGATAAAAAAATGCCTACATAAAGCATTGTGCATTGTATGTATGTAGGTCACCCCAAAATTCATGCCTCCTATTTATTTCCATGGAAACTACAACCGATACAAAGAGCACAGTAACATTATTTGATACAGAAAATTCTCATCTATAAAGCACTATTTTCCAACACAATCACCATCATTAGTTATGCATTTTCACCAGCAATGAATAAGAGCATGCATGTCCCACTCAGTGGAGGTGACCCACTGTTGCGCAGCTGCTATGATGGCATCATTGCTAGGAAAATGTTGCCCACATAGCCCATCTTTCATTGTCTCAAACTGATGGAACTGAAAAGGCATAAAATCTGGACTATACAGTAGGCCTGGTAGGACAGTCCAGACAAGTTTGGCAATGTCCTCCATGGTCTTTAAATTGGTATTGGGCCTGTCATTATTGTTTTGCAAGAGAAAGGTTGTCTCCTTCTCTATCCTGACTCCAGAAGTTCAAGACTTCATCTTTGTCAGTGTTCTGATGCGGTGGTCAGAGTTGATGATTCATCCAAGTTCCAGGAAATCCAGAAGGATGACTTCTTTTCCATCCCAAAAGACAGTGCACATCACTTTTCCCACTGAGGGCTGTGTCTTGAACTTTTCCTTTGGTGGGAATTCACATGTTTCCACTCCAAGAACTGCCATTTTAACTCCAGGTCATAATGGTTAGACCACGTATCATCACAAATAATAATGGGATTGAGGAAACAGTCACATTCAGCCTATTAGTTAAGCAGGTCCTGACAAACTTGCATACGGTGTTCTTTCTGTTCTGGCTGTGTTCATAGAACACATCTGGCACAAAATTTGCAGTATTCCAGAGTTGCCACCATTGCTTCCAACGCACTGAAGTGTATGCAGTTCCCTGATCATAATCCGCCAATTTGTGCATATGAGCTGATAAAGATACTCTTCATTTCATGGTGTGACAGCTGTGCATGGAACATGGCTTGCCTTTCACATTGCTGTCATCACTGCTAAAACGCATCACCCACTGCCTCACTTTGCTCACATCCATTGTTTGCTCTCCATAAACATTCAGCAAGTGTTGATCGATGTCAATGGGGCCACTTTTTTTCGCATGGAGGAAATCAGTGACACATCTTTGCTTCACATGCATTTCCATGCCAGACACCATTTTGTCAGACTGTCCCTCTGCTGCCTTCTGTCCCATGGCAACAAAATGTAATGGGTTATTGGTGGGAAGGTTCAACTTGTACTGCCATACCACCAACATCCACCTCTGACATCGTGGGCCAACATAATAAAATAGGGGACATTACTTTTGGAGCAGCCTTTTTAAAAGCAGTTAAACAGTGAAAGTTCTATATTATCTAGTCTTGGATGTGTGGTGATAGAGAAGGGCTGAATCAATATGTTAAAACTGATTTAAACATATGCTTAAATGTCAAAATGTATTTAAAATGCCTTTATGTTATTTATATTACACACACATAGGAAACAATATTCTATCCCAACAAGCACCTCCTAATACTTTAAACAAACATATGAAACATATGGCTAACTCTCTGCAGATGTGTGTGAAGTTTGTAATCTTTAATTTTTATTCCAAACACATTAATGTTTCTTACTTCAAAATGACCTGTTTAAACTGTGAAATTTGCTTAAGCTATTAAGAGTAAATCTGTCACACTGACAATTTCAAGCAGTGTCCTTATTGCTAAAAGGGCATATACCGTGTGTTACAGGCTTAATGGCTATTGCTTTTTGCCCTGATGTGCGCAAGTTCTTTACTTTCACATTTATTTATTTCCTGATAAGCAATCAATGTACAAAAATAGAAAAGCCAAATGGATTAAGAGTCTGGTTCTTCCCTGATCTCAGTTTAACAAAAAAGGCTTGTTGTCATGAGTAGAATCAAATCTACAGTTAGAGGATTTTGTCACTGATGATTGACTAGATCAGAATGAAAAAGTATCAGAACAGCTACAGCTTGTCATGTGCCTGTAGGTTAGAGGTCCCACATTCTACTTAACGTATTGACATGCACATATGCAGAACTCAGGAAATTGATGCGCACGTTCTGTGCTGCACAAGCATTTGTGTGCCTAGCACTGTAGCTGTGTTCTAAAACCCCATCCATTTGAAACGTACATGTCAGCTGTATTTTATTCATGAAAAAGCATAACTTTTCATGAATACAAAGGCATGTATGAATATCTGCATCTTAGCTATACCCATGTGGATTTGACGACAACTGTGAGTTACCAAATAACTTTGAGACTTTCATTTACCAAATGTAACATGAAAGCAAAATTAGTGGGAAAAAATATAATGCTGCATACTTCAAGATCTACAGTGGACTCTAGATTTATCTGCCTTCAAAGTAAACAGACACAATTTGCTTTCATCAGTGATACACGGTACAAAATACTTCTTCCTGCAATAGCTGTAAGTAGCTTACTTACCCTGTCACCAGTCCTGCATCAAGGGAACAACCAGTACTCATGTGTCCCTGAAAGTGGTTCATTCCTAAAGATTACTTTACAACAAAATAACTAGGGAATACAGAGAAGTATTCAAAAAGAAAAGTAAAGGTATAGGCTCTTTTGGACATAGCGAATGATTAAGGACATATTAGTTATAAACTAAAGCACAGGAGAACTTAGTCCAAGGACCAGGAAATGATTCCAAACAATGAAGTCTAGTAGCATTTCAGGTGGAAGGGGGAGTTGTGTGTGTCACTTACAGCTGCACCACTACTTGTGGTGTGCTAGTTAGTCTAGTTTGGAATTATTTCAGAGATGGTTAAACAATTATTGACCCCACAGCTCTCTTCACTATTTCTCTGATTCTAAACATCAGATATTATGTAGATGGAAGGTAAGGATCATGTTGCAGGAAAAAGTTAATGTGTGGGGATGTGCCAGAAATCCCTGTACATACTGTGTATATATACAGCTGAAATCCTAGGTAGGAAATAGTTTTGTCCTTTAGTTTTGTCTATCACACAAAACATAATGGGTTTTTACTTAGTGTTTGGTAAGAAATCAGCAGATAGAGGCCTGATTCAGTTCTCAATGCAACCACAAATACAAGCCTATATTTACTGTATGTACGAAAGGCACTTTCTCAAAAGGTGGACTTTGGAAGTCATTCCTCATCAGGCTTCATAAAGCTGCCCTTTATAGAATGGAAGGATTTCAAAAGCTAATGCAGAGTAGGTGAAATCATTAATAAATTACAAGGAAGAGAGAGAACCAAAACACGAGACTGAGAATGAGTTATAAAGGAAACTTGATCACGATGAGTGCAGAGCCTATTAGAGACAGGCAGCTGATACAGAGGGGACTGTAGCCAGACAGGAGCATCGCATGCACACTATTCCCTGCCCACTGCATTGCCTTGCAGAGACAGACGTCCTCTGTTACTGGTTTGGCTGGCTGCTGGGGCCATTGATAACCACATGAAACCTGGAATTAAGTCGAGTGCTTTCAGATCAACTCATAGTGGGATGGAGTCAGGCTGTCTGTCCATTGCATTCCACATCGTGAGCACCTAGGGTTTAATCTAAACAAGGGACTTATGAGTGCAAGTATATCACTATATTGACGTATCATATTGACTTTCTGATAATGTTCTAAGCCAGTCAGGTAAGAAAGAGAAAGTGCCACTGGGTACAAATTGTGGCATCAATTCTCTGCCAGACTGATCAATTGAGTTTATATATTACCTCCAGCTACGCACTTAAAATCTATAGTTTCACTCCCTCCAGTCCACAGCTCACAGTTTAAGTAATTGCAAATGCAAATGAATTTTAAAAAGATTTAGCAGGCTTTAAATTAAAAATGTGTGAACATTGTTTTTTAAGCACTCTAAATTATTTACTAATATAACCTAACTAATTCACTTTTCTCTTCTTTCTGTCTTTACTTGATTTTTTGATCTCTGAGGCCTCAGTGGAGCTTAAAATACCACCGATAAACTGCAAACAGTAAAATAGTGCTCTATTTTACCCAATTAGAAAATCTTCAAATTCAGTCTACAGAATAAGTAGGAAAATATCTGCAGCACAAGGACTGTTAAATCCAAAATTAGGAAAAAGAAGTTAACAAGAGACATAAACAGCTGAAGAACATGTCTGAGTGCTTAAAGCTTAGCAAGTGTTTTGGGACTCTGTTTTACATTGGCATTGTGGTGATATAATAAAATGAGAGGGTTACAAAAATGCTTATTGCTTTAGAAAAATATGACTCTGGTTGTAGGATACTTGCTAAGTCTGTTTTACCTTAATCAAACATTGCAGCTGTTTTCCGTTTTAATCACATCTTTTGGATTAATCTGTAAGAAACTTGAGTCACAAGATAAACATCACATCAAAGCAATAAATTAGGTCATTTGAACTTGTGCTAAAACAGTGAGCACCATCTTACATTTTCTCCCTATTTTCTGAATTTAATCGTAGAAATGATTCATAAGCTTCTTCAGAAATGATAAGGGACAGATTTGATACACTGAGTAACATGTGCATACAGAAATACTGAAAAGTGACTTCACTGGGTCCTTACTGAGCTGGATCCAGTATTGTACCACAGCTAACACTTCCCTTATATGCCACTATTGATATATAGACTGCATAATTTAAGAATAATCTTTAAAAAGCAGTTAATTCACCTGTAATATTAGATTTCCCATTTAAAAAGACATTGCCTATTCCCTGAGTAGAGAAATGTGAGAAAATTCCATTTGTCTTCTTGCTGGGAAAAGGTAGAGGTAACTTTATATCTGTTTGTCCTCACTATTTTTTTTTTTAATTCAATTTATTGAGTTGGAGAAAGAAAAATAAACTAATGTGTAAGGAGAATAGCCTAATGCATAAAAACGTAATGTTGGGAAATTTGCAAATAGCTGAAGAAAAGGTATTATATGTTTGAAGGAATTAAAGTTATATTTTCATTAAGGGGATAAGTATACCTCACAAAAGAAATGTATGTCTGCATACTATTGCTTTTTTATTGTTAAAGTTGGAATTTGAAGAAATTTAAGATTTTTTCCCTGAGTAATCCTATTGTCTTTATTCAAGTATATCTTCATCAAAGTCATACGTCAACAAAATCTGACAAAAAGGCCCTCACAGTCAGCTTCAGTGCTTTTTTAAGTCTGCTCTGATTGTGACATTTTTAATAAAGTCTGAGTTAGAGGGAAGTTCCATTTGCATTCAATGTATATCCTTAAGAAGCTGAATTTTTACCAGAAGTCCAGGTTGAATATAAAACTTAAAGTCATTTTTCACAACACTGACTCCTCAAATTCATCTAGATCACTCTGGAGAGGAGTTTCTTAATCTAACGTTCAGTAACAGTTAGAGTTATTGGGTATCCCTTAACACATGGGATGCTCATAATTCCAGTCTGAAGTATCAAGGCCTAACTAAAAGTATGTACATTATTACACTTCCCCCCTGAATTCCCATTTACTTTCATAGAATCATAGAATTAGCTAGGTTGGAAAAGACCTACAAGATCACCTAGTCCAACCATCCACCTACCACCAACAACCCCACTAAACCATGTCTCTCAACACTATATCTAAATGTGTCTTGAACATCTCCAGGGACGGTGACTCAACCACCTCCCTGGGCAGCCCATTCCAGCGCCTGACCACTCTTTCAGAAAAGTAGTATTTCCTAACATCCAGCCTAAATCTCCCCTGGTGCAACTTGAAGCCATTCCCCTTCGTCCTGTCACTAGTTACAAAAGAGGCTGACCCCCAGCTCACTACAACCTCCCTTCAGGTAGTTATAGAGAGCGATGAGGTCTCCCCTGAGCCTCCTCTTCTCCAGACTGAACAATCCCAGCTCCCTCAGCCGCTCCTCATAAGGCCTGTGCTCCAG